>NW_024736071.1:8410003-8434974 GCF_018991925.1 Homarus americanus | reverse complement strand
GAAATGACGTAATTTATTCAACTATTTGTAAATAAAAACAATCATTTCCTTTCTTTGCCCTTGTGTTGCTTTCCAATCAATGCGCAGTGGAGCCAGAATCAACAATTGCGCATATTTGCTCGTCATTTCGTTTTTGGTTGCGCCAGCAGCTCATTACGTCATTACATCACTTAGTCATTGATTGACTGACTCACTCACTAACTGACCGAGAAAAATTGGATGTCATTCACTCACTGATAGGGAGAAATAGATTTGAGCGACGGTGAGCGTTGTGTGAGTTGACTAATACTATTGTTTCTGGCTGTCGTGCCTGTGTACCCTGACAGAATATTTAAAAGAAGACTACCCAAGTTGCTGGATTTCCATATTATTATTATTATTATTATTATTATTATTATTATTATTATTATTATTATTATTATTATTATTATTATTATTATTATTATTATTAAATATAATCACTGAATACAAATTGCTAAGTCTCACCAGAAAATTAATTAAGCGACTTATACAAAGCCAAAGACTTAAATTTCAAATACGGGAGATTAAATTTTTGGTTTGCAATTAAGTATTAGATGACTCTGAGGAACCACCCTCAAACATGGTGCTTGTCAGAGAGTTCCAAACATTAACTACGGAGGACACCAAACAACTAAAGCATAGTATACCTACAGTCTATGTAAATGCTAAAACACTGTCATCATGTATGGCGATTTTACTTTATAAATACCTATCTCGATGTTTCTATGTATCTACAGTATATATCTGTCTAATCTAACTGTAGCATATTGCGGCGTTTGATTACCTGGAGGTTGTGACGTTGAACCAGAACTGAGTGTCTTGTGGTGCTGGAGGGACGGTGAACCTCAAGTGTATAAGGTTCTTCGCGCCATTTGCCTCTGTCTACCCAGCAGTAATTGGGAACCTGGATGTAAAACGTCTTACGAATCGAGTTCTGGGGTAATGGGTAGCCAGTGCAGTTGACGAGTTGTATGGCTCTTCCTATATTCTTCCCTGACACTGGGTCATACAGCGCTTTAACTCGGAGTGTGGTTGCTGTGTTGTTGACAGCTTATTTATGTTAGTTATCATTAGTGTCAGCCAGCCTCAACAGGACAGGTAACCAGTAATTTATTTACCATACTCACCTGGTTACTTGTTTCACTATTAGTTGGGCTCTTAAACACGTTATTATTGTTACAGTTAAGATGTACGGATGTTACTCACAGAAGTCATTGTCGGGCCTTTACCATAACATTGATATTTTTTTATTAAATATTACTTAAATTTGTTTTACTATTTCTTGATAAACTTTGTATCTACGTCTGTACGTATCGTGGTATTTCTGAACAAGCTTTATATATGCAGCTGTGCTGTTTTATCTGTAAAAAAGACTTTACCGTACCAATATCTGTACTTGTGTTAATATTTCTAAAACAAAAGTTTTTACTTTTATCTATACAGTACAGTACAGTACAGTACAGTACAGTACAGTACAGTACTTGTGCTCAAATATTTGAACACATAATACAATACTTCTATAATCATGTACCCCTTCACTAGTGAGTTTACAGGGGTACGTCATATAAACATTCCACAAATCATTACATTGAGATATTTGTTTTAATGTTGTTTTACTTTAATTCCATAGTATGTTTACTATTGCGAGTTTCCATCTGTCGAATGTAAAGAAACACAGGGCTGCCACACTGCACAAAACCTGACGAGCCCCTGTAAGCGCACTAATAAAGGGGACTGTACAGTAGCTAAAACAACTGTCTGTGCATACTTTGTGGGAAACAATATGATACCATGGACGATAAATTTTGGTATTTGAGGGCTGTCACCAGTCACAAGTAAAATTTCGGAGCATATCGACTCACCTGCACAGATACTTGTTTTAGTTACTGTACGTGTGTTAATATATATGAACTTAATTCATATATACTGTACGTACTTACACTGATATTTATCTACAAACTCTATACTTCAGTGTGTACCCGTCTGTGGTAATACTTCTATACAAATAAGTTTACTTAAATATGTACAAACTTGTATACACAGCCTCTATACTTATACTGTATACAGTACGTACTCATGTGCTGACTGTTCACCACCAATTCAACTCTGTACTCTAAATATAAAGGTGGGGTGAAGAGTGTGGTGGGTGTGTGTGTGTGTGTGTGTGTGTGTGTGTGTGTGTGTGTGTGTGTGTGTGTGTGTGTGTGTGTGTGTGTGTGTGTGTGTGTGTGTGTGTGTGTGTGTGCTGCCCTCCCATGATTACGACTCCCCGGTCTGGATGATCACCCCAAACAGTGGTTACCTGCAGTTAGACACAATTCAATAAACCAATGCTAATATTAAGAACAGTATATTATAAAAAAAAGTGAGTAGAGTAGCGCTGAGGGCATAAAATATTCAGAGGGTAAAAATGTCAGTATTTTCCAACAGGATATATGATATAAAGTGATGCGATTATTTACCGCGGTATATAATGAAAGAATAAATAATAATAGTAATACTAGTTGTTAAAAAAGGCAAGTAATAGATATTGTATACATGTATGCTAAGATTAAAAGCGATAAATTATACAACGACGTTCTTCCTCGAAGGGCAACAGACTGTGTGCAACAAGTTATAGTAATGTGTAGATCTTATTATATGAGTATAACAGGTCCTTGTATAAATTACTCTGTGTTGCTATTTGAACTACTATGATATGAAAGGTAGATATGATAATAACAGCCGTATAACAAAGAGAATCATGATGCAAATGAGATAACAATGCTAGAGAATTGAAGGTTAATATTAGGATGAGAATTATACATAAAAAAAAAGGTATGCTAATATTACGACTAATATGTTAGGTCGGGGAGAGCAGCTGGCAGGTGAGGGTGGCCCAGTCGCTTCAATAACAAAAATGCACAATAACACAAGCCAATGATCACCTGGTACACGCGGGCGACAGTGACCACTCCCGTATATTAGCGAAGAGGCAGTAATTTGTGGACGTTTAACCGAGAGGAGGAGGGAAAAAAACACATCTTATTAAGTGTCCTCGACTCATTTGAATACGTAGTTACCCTTTGACGTCGAACTTCGCCCGTGGAAAAAAAAGGGAGAAAGAAACATAACTTCTGATTTAATTTCATTGTATTTAATTCATTCAAAGAGTACAGTGCAGGTGTAGATGAGTATATAGGCGAAGATTCAGATACAGATTCAGATACAAATACAGGTACAGCCAGAAATGCAGATGTAAGTACAAATGTAATTACAAATACTAATTTAGGTACAGATACAGTTACAAGTGGTGAGAATTTTTTTTTATGTTATGGCATTATGTGAATATATAGCTGCCTCATAATGTAGGTTAGCCAAGGTGAAGATGCCTCTCTCTCTATGCCAAGTTCTGGACTACCCAGTACTATGTCTCATTCACTGGCTTTCTCCAGAGATTTATCCGTTAAACTGTTTCTTCCCTTAGTCGAGAATGTGAAAACACTTTATTTTTTTTTATTGGTTCATATATCACAAAACAGAGATTTTGGTAGACAGTCGTGTTGAAGGAAATGATACGTCTTCATCCTAGCTTTTAAATGTTACGGGGGAAAATTTTTGGCTTGATACACAGGTCGCACCTTAGTGGAATATTATACTGGCGGGTCGTGCTGTATTAAGTCCAGATTTTGTCGATTTCCTGCAGGTGTTATTACCTGTGGGTTAATGATCTACTAATATTTAACGAAGGAAGATGTTCCCAGCCTCAGATTCTCATTTATTCTTGAGTCGCAATTTTGCCCTTGACTCATTATAAGAAAACTTATCTAGTTACGATAAAACCTTAAGTGTATTTTCGATGTGATTTTGAGGCGTCATCTTTGTGACGTATCTTAAGTACGTCAGTCAGATGTGTTCTCATATATTCACTATAGGAGGTAAATTATATATGAAAGCATTTAATAATCTTAGTCCAACCTCATGTTCGACTACGAGAACGACAACAGCCTGTAGCAACTAAAGGACGCACAGTATGTACACACTCAGTACAGATATAGGTGTTGACCTTCCTTCCTCTGTAAGGCATCATCATAGCCTCTCCTCCTCACACACCTTAAGAAGTTTCAAGGGAAATAAAATAAATCAACATAAAGCACATCTAAACTCTTATCAGAGTGTTTGTCAGCACAGTGAACTTGTTTCCTCACCGAATGACTGACTGACTGACTGACCAAACGACGGATAGCATTATTTCCCTCATAAGTTAGTCAGGCTGACCAATAATTTAGACGCTGGTTGTGTCAAGTCAAATTACAAAAAAAAACCCTCCATCAATCAAGTAGGGAAAGGCATAAATAGAGCTTAATTAACGCAGTGAAATATATATCAGAGTAAGAGAGGCAGTAAGCTGTACACACTCTCGACTCTTACCCATAGTTCAGTCTGTTCTGACTCACGAGTATTTATGTTCAGTTTTATACATGTTTTCCTGTTGGTCAGTAACGGTAAAACGGTCCTGCTGAATTACAAAAAGTGAAAGTAACGGCAACACCTTTTAATAATACAAGTAGACAGGTAACACAGCAGATAATTATACTAACAGTGACTATAACTACTTAAGGATTAATTACTTACATTTTTCAGTCGTTTACTAAGTCTTTTAACTGAAAAAAAATAAAGGCTTTCGCATAATAATGAAGGTCTGAGCCGCTCTACGTATTCATCATTACTCATGCCGATGTGTGGAGTGGGCAGAACGTTCAGTCTAGCAGCCCACTCAACTACGTCACTATGGATGTTTCCTATCTAACTACGTCACAATATGTGTTTCTTGGCATCGTCCTCGAGTACAAGTCAACATTTATACAGCTTTAAGTTATCTACAAACATAAATACATTTCTCTTGATGATACTCGTACTTCATACTAATAAAAATAATATGTTTTCCTCTGTTACAAAATGTATACCAATAGTCATACATTGTCTAAGTATGATTAATAATGTATAAAAATGAAAAATAAAAATCTTAAGATAAATTTTCACATATATCGTACGAGCTAATTCACCATCTTGATATATAACTGAGCGGGGAAAACAGATTTATTAGTAATAAATATACGTGACGGAGGAGTTTCAGCTTAGCGTATCACTACTATGAGCCGATGGAAATTTATGACCAAACTTTGTTCTCCTCTACATAGATAACTAAGGCCAAGTCTGTGCCACGCTCCACAGTCTTAAAAAAAATAGTAAGTTAAAAGGTTTCTCTCTTAACTGATGGAGGAGGAGAAGGAGAAAGAGGAGGAGAAGGAGGAGAAGGAAGAGGAGGAGGAGGAGGAGGAGGAGGAGGTGGAGGATATGAAAGCTGGTTGAGTTAAAGGTAAAAGAGTTTTAGGGCAGTTTTAAGGTAATTTTTAGTGTGTGTGTGTGTGTGTGTGTGTGTGTGTTTTTTAATGTTTGTATTTTTGAGTGCGTCTTTAGCTCTTCTCTACCATCACCTTAACTTTTAATTTTTACCTTAAATTTTCCTCATCTTAAATCTTTCTCACCTTAAATCTTCTTCTCTTTAAATCTTCCTCGCCTTTAATCTTCCTCACTTTAAATCTTTTTCACCTTAAATCTTTCTCACCTTAAATTTTCTCCTCTTTGAATCTTCCCCACCTTTAATCTTCCTCACTTTAAATCTTTCTCACCTTAATTCTTCCTCAGCATTAATCTTCTCCTCTTTGAATCTTTTTCACCTTTAATCTTCCTTACCTTAAATCTTCCTGACCTTAACTCTTCCACGCCTTTAATCTTCCTCACTTTAAATCTTTCTCACCTTAATTCTTCCTCAGCTTTAATCTTCTTCTCTTTGAATCATCCTCGCCTTTAATCCTCCTCACCTTAACTCTTCCTCACCTTTATCTTCCTCACCTTTAATCCTCCTCACCTTAACTCTTCCTCACCTTTAATCCTCCCCACCTTTAATCTTCACCTCATCTTCCTCACCTCTTCCTCATCTTTATCTTCCTCACCTTTAATCCTCCTCACCTTAACTCTTCCTCACTTTAACTCTTCCTCACTTTAACTCTACCTCACCTTTATCTTCCTCACCTTTATCTTCCTCACCTTTAATCCTCCTCACCTTAACTCTTCATCATCTTTAATCTTCCCCACCTTTAATCTTCATCATCTTTAATCTTCCTCATCTGAACACTTTTTATCATCCCTCTTTTCTTATCTTTTCTTTGTCGTAATTTGCCTCCTTTACCAGTTTGGACATTATTATTTTTTTCTTCTCCTCGTCCTCATCTTTCCTTCATTTCTATGTCTATTCTTTTCTTCATTTGTTCTTTGTATAGTAATGTGTGTGTGTGTGTGTGTGTGTTGCTGTTTTTGTATGTATGTATGTATGTATGTATGTATGTATGTATGTCAAACAGTATTGGTGTTAACAGAATCATTACTACGCTGCTTACAATAATATTCAAAAGATTTTACTATAATGATTTACCATTTGCAAAATTACCATTAGATATATTAACACTCTCTTATCAACTAAACTCGACTAAATAACTTAAAAAAACACACACACACACAATCGTTACCTTAAAATAAAGAAAAAACACGAAGATTATTATAAATGTTCAATCCCAGTCTCACGGCCGGAGATAAAACGGAAAAAAAAACAATATCTATGTGTATATATATTTCGTTTATTTCATTAAAAAGACAAAAAAAAATTTATTACAACTATCAATCTCAGTAAAAATGTTAAGATTAAACAGTATACGAATACTATAGATCCAGATGACTTAGCATATTAGGGAGAACAGAGTAAATGGTGTTTTATAATGTTCCTTGGTACAGTGTATGTCTTGTATTATGCTCTTTGGTACAGTACATGTCGTTTAACAATGCTCTTTGGTGCTGACGTGACGATCCCTCGTTCCAGGTCATCAATTAACATTTTAAAATGCTCCAGGTCGTCAATTAGCGTTTTATAATGCTCTCGACCCGGTAAACAACACTTTATAATGTTGCACGTTCGCTGTATAATGCTTCCTTGTGTTCCTTAATAAGACTCGGACACGTCCAGGTTTCAGTAAGATATCAACCGCACTCAACACCTGTCGGAGGATGAAGCTTCTACCTAATGTTTCTACCTGACTCTATGATTACCAGAAAAGGTCAGAATGAAGGCTCTAGGTCGATTTGCCCAATCCAAATAGGTTCCCCCCACTTAACCTAATCATAAGGTTTGACGCCCACTAGGATTGGGACCTATTAGATATAAGGTCCATGATTAAGTTAGGTTAGGTTATGTTGAGTTAGGATAAATTAGGTTAGGTTAGAATTGGTTAGGCTAGATAAGGGTTAGGTTAAATTAGGTTTCTTTAGGCTAGGTATCGTAAGGTCAGGTTTCGTTTCTTTGGTTTGGTTATCGTAAGGTCATTAGGTTATCTTAGGTCGGGAACTGTTTAGACTGGAACCCCTCCTTGACTGGGTTCCACACGACCAGTGAGCAGAGTGGAGCAGTAGGAGAGCATTGTGGCTGAACCTTCTGTGTGTTGCATGTGGCTGAGACCAAAAGTAGATTACTGGCCAGGTAACACTATCACAGCCATTAAGAGTGTACTGTATTTTTTACAGGGTGATTATCTCATCTCCACCCAGTTTGTGTCATTCATTTATTGTAACTCTCTGGTCTCTAGACTTGTTACAATGAGTTTATATATATATATATATATATATATATATATATATATATATATATATATATATATATATATATATATATATATATATATATATATATATATATATATATTTAAAGATCTATCTATATCTACAGCATATACGGAGGGAGAGGGTAAAGGAACTCGTACATGTCAAAAGACCAAAACTTTACAGGTATATGAGTATAAATATACACTGAACATTTGTTTCACCAAAATATACTAAACTTGCATAGGTGTAGCTGTAACAGGTGTCTTCCCTCACTGGTGTTGCAGAAACCTCAGCATTTATTGTCGTGTAACTGTGAGTACTGTGGCTCCTCCTCCCTCATCCTTCCCTCACTCATCCCTCACGTTTCTATTTCCCTCCCTCCCTCCCTCCTTCCCTCTCTCCCTCCTCACATCCCATTTCGTTTCCCCCTTCACAACTCCACTACACCTTCACCTCATTCCCTCCACTCCCCTTGCCTCTCCCTCTTATCCCTTCCCACCCCCAACATTACATCCGTTCTTATTTATCTCGCCCTCTATACCCCTCATCCCTCTCTCCCTTCACTTTACCCTCCCTTCCTATTTCCCATCACCTCCTTCTTCACCTCACGCTGGCGTGGTCCAACTCCAGGTGGCGTCAGTGAGGGGAGGGAGACTCACCTGTGTGGAGTCGACAGACGTAGTGTACATAACAGTATAAAAGAATAATACATTACACTGTTATGCCACACCTGTTTATGAAGTACTTAAGGTACTCATCATCCTCACACACACACACTCAGCCACATCAGCAAAAATCACCATTATAATTAGACTCATCGACTCAAATTACCACGTGGGAGAGGAAAGGAAAAACAGTACTTAATATTAGCACTGTACTGTCATCATACACAAATACAGGAGATATGTTTTCGCTTTATTAACGTCAAGAAAAAAAAGTTTATATTTTTCCTTGCTTTTTTTTTTTGCTGAGCGTCGCTTGGAGTGTATGGCTGGGAGGCGTGACATATTATACCTGCGTGTACTTGTCGGGAATTACAACCAGGTGATGTCTGTTTGTTACCAGGGTGGAGAGAGGGGGCGGGAGGTACCGGATAAGGGTGGGGGAGAAGATGCCGATGAGTAAGGAGGTTCCTGGGGGGGTTAGGGAGAGTACATTGAGGGTTGTTGGGTTGTTGGAAATGCCAAGGGTGGGTAGAGAGTATGGGAGACAGGGGGTGTGGTGAAGTGGGAAGGAATGTTTAGGGGAGACTGGGAGTAGAATGAGATAGGACGAGATAGGGAGTCGAGGGGACATCTGGGGAAGAGTGGGGGAGGAAAGAAGGGGCAGAGTAGTGTGTCGTGTAAGGCAGGATGGATCGGGAAGGAAGCGGGACTGAGCGGGGTGGAGTGGGGCGGGACAGGGCGGGGCAGGGTCATGAATTTAAGGGACACGGTGAAATTCTCTCTCTGTAGGGTGAAGCAATCAAGGTGAGAAAAGATGGAGGTGACGGATACTACTACTACTACTACTACTACTACTACTAGTGGCCTCCAGCCTCCCCAATAGCCACACCTTCGCCACCATTTATTTACCTTAATATTAAATATCCTAATACATAAGCAACTATCCTATCTGTGTTAAATTAGTGGCCTCCAGAATAGCCACACCTTCGCCACCATTTATTTACCTTAATATTAAATATCCTAATACATAAGCAACTATCCTATCTGTGTTAAATTAGTTGAGCCGCAGATCGATGCGGCATTCGGTGACTGTAGCCTCATAGTCGATATCTGCAGCAGTTGACGGAGTAGGGGCAGAAGCTCTCGTTCCCCTGAGGCAGAGCAAAGCCGACCGAAGGAGAGAGAAGGACAGTCGACATCTCATCCAGGCTGTGACATAACTTCTGGGCTGCTGCTTCTGTTCGGAGATCAGCTCCGCGAGTCTGGCGTAGAAACATCTTGCGCTTGGGCCCATCCCACCAGAGGTTGTGAACACTAGCGGAGTGAAGCTGCCTTGATCGACATTTTGAATTCTCTCCCCATATGCCCTTCTCTTGTCGTTCTCGTTCCTCCTATGTGCAGCATCGAGAGCTAGGTTACGGTGACAAACGGCCATGGGATCAAAAATCCTGATGTCGAAGAAGGCTCGCTGTCCCCGCGTCCAGAATCCTCGAGCACTGACGTCCACACGGGCTTCGTTAGATGTGTTTGAAGTCCTGTGTTGGAGGATCTCGCCATCCAGTGGAAGGAGGGTCGGTTCTACCATGACGTCCCGGCAGGTTTCCTTCAACATATTTGCTGTGAGATCCCTTACCTCGTCATGCCTCATGCATATGAAGCCCCCCTTCTTGCAAACCATGGCGTGATCGCCATCATAGGAATAGCCACACACGCATTGGGAGGGCAAACCATCTACTGGCCAACCGTACCTTAGAGCAATGGCATCTGTAAATTCTTGTTTGTTCTACTACTACTACTACTACTACTACTACTACTACTACTACTACTAATAATAATAATAATAATAATAATAATAATAATAATAATAATAATAATAATAATAATAATAATAATAATAATCTACCAATAATCACAGTACACACTAACGTAGCCTAATTCTTAGAACACACATCACTAAATTGAACATTACAAAGATGAACACAATATTTACTCCTCAACTCAACTAACAATGACACTCACTTGTTGTACCCAAGAGCCGTAGAATATGACTCTATTGTCACGTATGTCAAGGCTTGTCAGGTGAAAATAAAGATAAGTGTTTTCTCCTCTTTCACCGTTCACCGAATATTGTTTATTCTCGACCGACGAGCGGCAGTGTTAGGTATTTTTATGGACGGTTTTTCAGAGACGTAATACAGATACAGGTATAGCGATGTTGTGGAACTCGGGGTCACTTGGGCATACAAGGCTGAGACGTCTTGTTTTGTATTGTTTGTTAATTCTGTCTGTCTGTTTAGCTATATATGTATTTTAGTTAGTCATTTGTCTAATTACTCTTATCTTCTCTTCTCTTGTATATATCGACGGTGCAGGCAAACAAAGTAACACAGACACTCGCACGGTCATTACTCGACACACGCCGACATGACACCTGACACTTGGTATACACCTGTGTAATATACAGGTAATTACGTCTTTTTTTCTTCACCTATAATTCAGTCATATGCTATAAACGTATAATTTCACTGATTTTATGAACGTTGAAGCATGACTGACAAGAATTTGACCAAGGGATGGAAATCAAGCGTGGAATAAACCGTCTTGTATATAACACATTTTAGTACAAATATTTTCTTGCGGTTGAAGTAAAAATAATGTTCTAACTTTAGTTTATTTGACTCCTTGTTTTATCTCTGTGTTTATGGTACCTCGCCTGTCTTTATTCTTTCAACACACCAACTCTAAAAAATAACTTGCTTATCATGATGTGTTTTTCTCAGGGGAAATTCTTAATAAAATCATGAATATCTTTCCCTAAGATTATTATTATTATTATTATTATTATTATTTTTATTATTTTTTTTTTTTACAGTTTCCTAAAGTATGATTTTGGTTCATAGGACGAAGGAGGGAAGAATGACGCCATAGAAATGTAATGGACTCTGGTGCGGACTTTTACACCTGGGATTAAAAGGAAACAAAGTGAGCGAGGAAGGGGTGTTACTACAGAGACTAAATATCAATAATGTAGCTCCTGTGATAGAATGGTATTGCATATTTGTACAATCAACAAAAGCGTCGGAGGTAAAAATTGGGAGGGGTTGAAAGAGGGTGGAGATGCCGAGGTTTGTGATGAAGACTCGTGTTGGTGTACTCACCGGGGAGTAACACACACACACGGTGCTCTGGCAGAATAGGGTAATTTCTAATATTCTGACAGACTAATAAACTAAAATTCCGAAGACCAACGTTTAGTTGTAATAACAGAAGCAGTGTCATATTTGTTAAATTAACAGGTAGATACATGAAGTGAAGAGCGTGTGATGTAGGATGACAGCATTTTGTTTTATGAGGAAAGTGCCTGTGAATAACGCAAATTTTGTTACAAGGGGTTCGATTTAGCAGAAATGTCCTGAAACTTATACGTTTTCTGTGTTTCCTGTGTAAAAATGTGAAGCGATTTATAACCGAATAGAGAACCTACGTGTTCTTTAGTAATTCGATCACTAACTTGTAAGCGTATGCCATACAGGTTTTGGTTAAATCTTTCATTATTATTTTCCCTTTCCTTTCGTTTTTACCTGGTCAGCGCACCAGTCACCTCCGATCTGTCATCCCCACTTTTTTTATCTCTGTCGTAACACTTCATTCACTCTCACGCTACTGCTACTCCATGCAAATTCACCCCCATCATTCCTCTCACATCTTGATTACGGAACGTCTTGTCCTCTCCTCTCTGTCCACCTACCACCAACTTACAGGTATTTAAATATAGGATACATAACCCCTGACACAACACAATATGTTTAATCCTTTTTTATGCATGATATACTAGGCAGACCTACAGTAAAAAAAAATCAGAAGCAATGTCATTCAGAAGTGTTGATGTTATAATGTATTATGACGCTTCAACAACCAAGATCTTCAGAGCACAATCTAGGAAAAGTATTATGTCTGTACTTCCTCTAGCGGCTAGCCTATCACAGAGCTTTCAAGAAATAAGATCTCCATGAACTTGACTTTTTGTGGCAATTACGACGATCAGAAAATGACACATTGATCCCTGTCTTTCCTCTGTGTCACCTCGTGTAGATAGTGAGATAAAAACAAGTTTTCAACATCAAAACCTGTCCCGTTGCTTAATGACCCGATCACGTTCATTTTGTATGTAAGTGACGTCATTATGAAGAGCATTAAAACGTCCTAGTAGAAATAGGAAGAAAAAAAAGACAACAATTGTGTGAAAAACTCCCGCTAAAGTTGGTAAATGGTTAATCGCGTGTTGTACAGTCCCCCAAAAAAGTATCGTTAGCCACCGGTTCGAAGTGATTCGAGGCTTTCCGAGCAATGTTACTCTTCCTGTTTCTGAACGATTGGTAGTTCTACATCCGCGACCTTTGAACATGAATGGGTTTTCGAATGATGTGAATCCCCGAGGCCTTAAGATCATATATTACAAGACTCGGAGTGGATGTCGTGAACGGGATCTTACATGGAATGGAGCGAGGAATTGTTGGTGAGTCATCCCAAGATGTGAGAGGTGCTATCGTGCTATCATTGTCCTTCACAACGAGGGTATACGTAACGATGAGATAGCACGGGGAACTGGGGTGAGCGAACCCATAGTATCACGATGGGTTAGGCGCCATGAAGTAACTGGTGCCAAAATGAAATTCCCAACCACAAATGTCTTACTATAGGTGGACGGGAGGTTCTGTTGCCTGCAAGTCCCTTAATTTGAAGACTTATTTCGGTGTTAAACCAATGCAATTTACATATCAGTAACCTAGCAGATGTCATGTAGACCGATATATTGTATATTGCTGTAGTTGTTCACTTTAATATCAAGTACTATTTGATTAATCACTCTTCATAAATCAGATATATCGTGAACAACATGAGTAGACTTATTGTGACTCTCTGTATGAATGAAACTCCGTTAGTACGACGACGTAATGGTGAAATGTCCGTTTTGAGGTCTGTCTCAGTCTCAGTTATGATGTTCCGAAACACTTCCATTTAATGTATATTTCAGTGATATTGTAATTATCTGTCAGTGCCTTGCTTCTACCCAGCACAATACATACATTAATATAACTTAATAGATTTCTTGTTATATTGAAGAAGTATTTAGTATGCCATACAAGGACGACTCCCTCCCCTCATCCCACCCCATCTCTAGCTGTTGCTGATATACTGGGGATCATATCAAAGCATTTCGTATTGCGTTACAAACTGTAGCGACGGAAATCTAACGATAATTTTTGGGGGACTTGGTTTACTGCTTGCAGCACCGAGTCCTTGAGTAGTTAGAGACAAAAGTATGACCATTCAGTAATACTAAAGAATTACTTGGTAGAATGTTTATCTCTTTCCGTTAAATTGTTTCCTTATGTTTTTTTAGCACAACTTATTTTCAATTATTGATCATAAGTTGTCAACAATTTCTTTTTAAAGCTCAAGTGCCGTCACACGCCAACGACACTGACACTTTACATTGTTATAATGTGACCAGTGGGCCGCTACACACCAGTGGGCCGCTACGCACAGTTCACTGACACACTCTGGTAACCTTATTTTAAGTTTCGTCACTTGTTTGATGAAGCGTTGAATTATATGTGTTTATCAGGTGTCTCATTACTTAAGTCTCTCATCGTTGCATCAGTATGGCGGTGCTACTGGATGATACTGGGTAGGTATTGTTAAGGAGGTGTGTGTGTGTGTGTGTGTGTGTGTGTGTGTGTCAGGAGTTGAGGGGGAGGGGGGTACACCTTATGCCATTTAGACTTATTATTCAGACTCAAATTAATGGTGCTAATTTTATAGATTTAATACAATTACTAACCAATATTCCTAAATCATATTCACCCTTTCCACCAGCAATCCAGGCATAATTTTGCTTAATTAAGCAATACGGGACAACTGCAACACACAACTTACTGCCTCCCGCAACCTCCCCCTCCACCCTCAACCCCAAACCTCACACTGTTACCATAAGAATGAATCTCTGCCTTGATGATTCAGTTGTTTGGATTCGCAGTTCATGGAGAGTGGGTGACTGTAGCGAGTGGAAATGTCCCCGACTGTACCTTCAGTCGCCACTTAATTCAGGTAACCAAACCAGTTATACCTTTACAGTGTTGTCATATTACACATATATTGTCTCTTTGTCGCCAAGGTTCAGTTACACTTATTAGACAAGGAACTGCGTCACACACACACACACACACACATATATATATATATATATATATATATATATATATATATATATATATATATATATATATATATATATATATATATATATATATATATATATATATATATATATTTCATGTAAATCCACAATGAAAACGTGGATAAGATAAATCTTGATAAAATCACACGGGAAAATGGAAACAACGGAGTACCTTAGCTTTCGTCTTTATTCAAGACATCTTCAGAGGCAACTAGATTACATGGACAGAGAGAGGCTTAAATATACAGGGTGACCTAAAAACATGAGGTCAGGTCATAATGATGACATCCACTAATCCCCACACCAACACAACCGTAGAGGAGCTTAAGAGAAGGGTGGTGACGTGACTAGACAGGTCAGGTCAGAAAAAAGGGACCCACAAAATAACTGTCATACATCAAGATCAAAGGTTTTCAAAGCATTTTTAACCTTGGGCCACTGACAAATAAATTTATGTAACATATTATCAGTTTTGAACTGACCATCACTAAGGTTTATTGATTTTAATTCCTTAATCAAACTAGCTTCAACCAGAAGTCTTTCTGTGACACAAGATGATTTGAATACTTCTAAGCTTTTTTCCCAAGCAATGGGGTGATTATTATTCCTAACATGAACGAACAAGGCACTGCTTTCAGATGCAGTTCTGATATTATACTTATGTTGTTTGATTCTGAGCTGCAGTGTTTTTCCTGTCTGACCTACATAATTACAATTACATTGGCTACATGGAATACAATAAACACTTCCATTTACATTCAAACTTGGGCTATTCCTTATTAACATATTGGTAATGGTTGAGTCATACTTGAAAACAACATTAATATTTAAAAGCTTGAGGGACCGAACTAAAGGGACAAATTCATCACGATAGGGCAGAGTCAAAATATTCTTAAGTGTAGGAACTTGTCTGGTTACAGAGGAATGAAAGGATTTTTTAGCCCTTTTAAAGCAACGATCAACAAACACAGAAGGGTACCCAAGTTTCTGTGCAATAGAACGAATGTGTTTAAATTCGTCGTCAATAAATTCAGAGTCACAAATACGCAGACATCGTAGGAACATAGCAGAAAAAACTGACATTTTGGTAGACTCAAGGTGATTGGATAAAAAGTGAATAAAACTGTCTACCTGTGTGGGCTTTCTATATACCTTAAATTTATAGTTTTGGCCATTTCTCATGATAAGCATATCAAGAAATGGAAGGGATTCACTTATTTCTCTTTCAATTTTGAATGTGATACTAGGGACAATATTATTAAGCTTGTCTAAAAATTCCAAAGGGTCACTGTTTTTAGGCCAAAGACAAAGAACATCATCTACATATCTATACCAAGGAGGAATACAGTCCACTACATTGGGGAGTAATCTAGACTCAAAGAACTCCATATAAATACAGGCTAGAGGAGCAGAAAGACAATTACCCATGCTCATGCCAAATACTTGCTTGTAGAACTTCCCATTTGCACTAAACACATTGTCAGTTACGCATAACTCTATCAATTTCAGGAAAGTATCATGTTCAATAGTTAAATCTAGCAGTTGTAATTTATCTTTAAGAAATGAAAGTAAGTCTTTCACAGGTACTCTAGTGAACAGTGAATTTACATCAAAACTTATTAATTCGCAAGGTTCATTGTGTTTCTTGAGTTTATCAATTAAATCACTGCTATTGTGTATATGTGAATTAGATATTTGGCCTGTAAGAGGGGATATCATCTTTACCAGCCACTTGGATAATTTGTAAGTAACAGAACCCACAGAACTCACGATAGGACGTAATGGATTATTAAGCTTGTGTGTTTTGATCAATCCATACATATAAGGTAAAGTGGGATTGATTTGAGAGAGCTGTTTGGTGAGATCGGGGTCTTTTTCAATAACATCTTCATTTTGGAATTAGATAACTTATTAATATTTTCCAGGGGATCTTTCGTAAGCTCACAATAATTGCTTTCATCACTTAGTTATGAATTCATCTTATCATTTTAGTCACTTTTATCCAAAATTACAATAGCATTAGACTTATCAGCCTTGGTAATATGGATATTCTTATTTCTTTTCAAGTTTAACAAGGCTGTTTCAAATCTTTTTGGAATGTTTGAAACAAATTTCTTTATGTAATACACTATGTATACAGCCTTTAGCTCTGGAAATATCTTCCTTTGTAACATCTAACGATTTGTTCTTTTCCAGGTTGATTATACCTTTAGCAATAGTAAGTGGATTAACGCACCGTTGAGTGATAGAAAACTTCCTACCAAAACCAAGAACAAGTTTCTCATTTGTATGTATAGATAGATAGATAGATATATATATATATATATATATATATATATATATATATATATATATATATATATATATATATATATTAGAAGTATTCAAATCATCTTGTGTCACAGAAAGGCTTCTGGTTGAAGCTAGTTTGATTAAGGAATTAAAATCAATAAACCTTAGTGATGGTCAGTTCAAAACTGATAATATGTTACATAAATTTATTTGTCAGTGGCCCAAGGTTAAAACTGCTTTGAAAACCTTTGATCTTGATGTATGACAGTTATTTTGTGGGTCCTTTTTTTTCTGACCTGACCTGTCTAGTCACGTCACCACCCTTCTCTTAAGCTCCTCTACGGTTGTGTTGGTGTGGGGATTAGTGGATGTCATCATTATGACCTGACCTCATGTTTTTAGGTCACCCTGTATATTTAAGCCTCTCTCTGTCCATGTAATCTAGTTGCCTCTGAAGATGTCTTGAATAAAGACGAAAGCTAAGGTACTCCGTTGTTTCCATTTTCCCGTGTGATTTTATCAAGAAATATATATATATATATATATATATATATATATATATATATATATATATATATATATATATATATATATATATATATATATATATATATATATATATATATATGCATGCAAGTAAATCACTGTAAGTCGCGTGATCCAAGTATATGCTGATAAAGAGAATACGTCAGAGTCGCGGTGGCTTAGAAGAGGCGCGTCATCCCCTGCTTACTTTATCAACCTAGTGTACGTCATCCAAAACGGTTTGCATCAATGAGTTTTTGATGAAGAAAAGGAAAAAGGCACAAGACGTGTGAGAGACCCGCCTGCCTCATACACAGCAGTTATATACAGTATACTTCCCTGACCTGAAGTGTCAGGGGTAGATTAATCAAACAATAACAACAGGTAGGTCAGGAGGTGGGCTTGGTTACCGTTCTCGACTGACGGGCTGCTTATATATATATATATATATATATATATATATATATATATATATATATATATATATATATATATATATATATATATATATATATATATGTGTGTGTGTGTGTGTGTGTGTGTGTGTGTGTGCGCGTGCGTGCGTGTAAAGTTCGTATTTCCCAATAAGATAGGCCATAAGCCACCCCTAAGGTACCTAACAGAAGGATCATCAACTTTCTTCATACGTAAAGTGCTCGAGCGAAAATTCCAATAGCTAAAACATTTTGTGATGTTTTTTCCTGGAGAACTGGGAGTCTGTCCCCTGACCCTCAATTTAGCATTCTTTTTACTCTCTTAATTGCTGTAATTGGCAGTGTGAAATTGTAATGTAGCTAATTTTCATTTGCCCCGTTTCCTATTTGAAACTTTTGTCACGAATATAAGCGATCCCTTTCAAATTACGTTCGCTTTAGCCTCGTGTTTTAAAGCCTTTTCTCGATTTTATAACATCTTTGAAACACTTATTGGAGGCTAAGGGGATCGATAGAGGCGAATTAGCCTTTCATAGACCACCGGCCAAACACAGCCCAGTGAACTGTCGGAGCGAAATGCTTTTTTTCGGGGCGCGGACCATCACTAAAATATTTTAATCCAATGTCGTTAACTTTTTCAGGGCGTATGAGTGAGGCGACTTTTGAAAGCCAATCATTATTTAGAGCGTCGGAGGGCGGCTCAGCGCTTGATGCGTCCTACACTCAAAGAATAAAACTTTCCTAATGCCTCACGTAACTACTTTACTGAAAGGGTTTCACATGGAGCTCTTTACTGTACAAAACCCCGTCGAAAAAGAGGTTTTAATTCTGCTCGGGTGTTGCTTTTATCTTTGTTTAGTAAATGTTGTTTTTATATTATGAGTTAGTTTTTTTTGTGGGGATGACCAGCTGAACCAAGAGAAATGTTTAAGGCATCAAATCCTTACTATTTTGACGTTAAAGGAATAACAAAACAATAATTACGCCGCGTTCTTTTAACGTGTGTGTGTGTGTGTGTGTGTGATAATAATAATAATAATAAACGGTTTATTAATAGAGTTGCAGCCGGTGGCTGAAAATATACAGACTTACATTTGATTTAGACATAATGATATAATATGCATTGAATACATTTACAGGGCTGTACAGTACATAAATCAGGAGTTGTTTATTATTTTAACAATAGATGGGAATTTTTTAAGTGAGCCCGAGTCTCTGCACATGCAGTCGGGTTACCTGAAGATTAGCCCCACCTTATTTCACCAACCTAACCTAACCTAACCTAACCCCTTAGGTAGCGTTAAGGTTTTTAATCACCAGATGAAATAAGCTGGTGGCTAATCTTCACGTGATTCATACACTGTATACCAAACAGATGGGGCAAGATATATGTTGTTGTGTTTGGTAGGTTAAGTATATATATATATATATATATATATATATATATATATATATATATATATATATATATATATATATATATATATATATAAAGAGGATTGTAATGTATACAAGTGCACTGTGTGTATATTGTAGTGTCAAGAAGAGTACGGTTGGATATTAGTAACAGATTATGCAGCGGTAATAGAATAGCAGAACACACACACACACACACACACACACACACACACACACATCTGTCAGCCTTCAGGTAGTTGATCCTTCTGACAGGCTATAACAGGTACAGGTAGACCGATCCTCCTGAAAATAAGATGTAGGAACAAGTAAGGTGATCCCCACCCAAAACAAGATAACCTGAGGCGGTGACTGCATCCTCCCGTGCACACACACACACACACACACACACACACACACAGAGCTGCCCTCCCTTCAAAAATTGCACATCACGTGTAGATGTATTGCAACAATGGAATAGCCTTAGCGAATTATAGTTATGAAGGCCCGCGCCTCCAGCCAGCGACAACACAATAAATTCAGATTGTATCTTTGAGATTTAGTGTCACTGGTGGCCTAATGTCGGAGGGGAATGATAGGCTCCCAGAATGGTTTATGACTGATGCGAGTCGCTGGATCCGAAACGCTTTCCTCAACCGGCCATTACGCTGGGCAGATTACGGCCACGTATCTCACCTCAAGTCCCGGGAAGCTGATAAAACCTGCTTATTCCCTCCCCTAATTACACCTGACCTTCAGCGGAAATGTGCGAACTTTTTTTTATATATCTAGAAACAATAATGTTGTGTGTAGTCATTGTGTCGGGGGTACACAAATTACACATTCATGCCTAACATACTACGTAATTGTATAAATATTTGCTTTATGTCCCAACCGAAATCTTCTATTTCCTTCCAGATGTGGTTAAATAAACTCTAAATCTGTTTTGGTGTTTGGTATTACCCGCCGCACGTTGCCGTCGACACGCTACATTGAACCCTTTAAACACACCTCATTGTTGTTGTAAACATTTGGCGAAACTGCAGACCTGCTGATGATTTGCCAACGTCTTCACCGCAACACCACGACACTCCGCTCCCTGTGTCCTCCCTTCTCCTCCTCTCTCTCTCGCTGTGTGATACCCTGAGACCTCCACATCAGAATGCAGGCAGTCCTTACACACACAAACACACACACACACACACACACACACGTACACACACACTTACCTGGGCGTCTCCCCACACCTAAAATGACACATTCCACACACACACACACGAACGTCCCCCACTCTCCACACACACTAGTACACAGAACGTTCCTCTCCTCCTATACGCACACACACGAACGTTCCTCTCCTCCCTATACGCACACACACGAACGTCCCCCCCCCTCCACACACTAGTACACGAAAGTTCCTCTCCTCCCTACACACACACACACACACAAACACACTAACATTATTATTTAATTAATTCCAGTGTTTGTGTGTATTTATATATCCGTTTGGTAATTGTGGGAAACAGCAGGAAATAGAGAGAGTTCAGCTGTTACTCTATAATCAGTGTTATTCGCCAGCTACTGAACACGGAAATTAGACTCCTTCCTCCCTTGTTCTACTGGACCCAAAACAAACTATGTCTTTCCTGAGAGTGGTTAAGTGACAGGTTTTTTTTTGTCTTCCCCCTAATGATGACGACGATGGTGGTAGTAGCAGTAGTAGTGGTTGTGGCCGGGTCGTCCTTGTCGTTCTGTGGCCACTCGTTAAGTGGGACCCGTAAGTAAGTGAGATGTCGAGTTGAAGGTATTTTGTGTGTAGCGTTTATCAGTGAGTCGTTATTTGTCGTTTCAAAGTAAAGTGATTATTGATGTTGTTAAGTAGAACCGTTTACTGAGATACCGTGTTAGGAGAATCTTACGCGTCAAATGTATCATTATTTATTGTTTTTGAGTAATATTATGTTATTGTCACCGTTTTATAGCAGTGTTTTATGTGAATGTTTTACGATTTAATGCATTGTGTAATTAATGCATAAAGTATATTTATCTATTATCATGTTATTGATTCGTGCGACTATATATCATTATGATAGTGAGGTAATATAGATGACCTATATACTAGCGGTAGATCTTATTTGATTAAGTCCTTACAAAGGTATAGTTATATGACAATGCATGGTGGTGGTGACGGCTGGCGGTGACCACGGGAGTATCGTTACACATGTACAGTACATCTCTATCATTAGACTCCTCACAGTGGTGCTTACATGATCGTAAGCGGCTGGAGTCCCATGAAGGAATGTATTTAGAATGGTACAGAGTTATATAGCTATATGATAAAAAGTCTTTATTGTGTTATACTTTTGTATTTTTTAAATAAAAACTTTATTATGCAACTGTAAACTGTTGCATTATTAAGGACTTACACGTATATTGCTCCTGTACATTATAGAGCTGTAAGATATAATCCCGCATTTACAATGATATACCGATATATGGCTATAAATATCGGTTATATCAATTCAATGGTGTAAAACTTTATACCTCTACTATAATACACAACAATATATTTTTATAGTATTATAGATCTTGAGGATTATACATCATTCACTAACACTGGTCGGGTAATATACACATATGATTATATTGTGTTACAGGTGAAAATTTTACTTTGCATTCCAGTGTAGGCAAATGAATATGGGTGCACAGTGAGAGCTGACGGGCTGGTGCCCAAACTGACGAACAAAATTGTACTGACAGAGTCCTCTTCCGTTATTAAAAACAACGAAATGTAACGAAATTCAAATTCTATATAATTATCGAGTTCATTAATCTTTATGATGATGGTCTAAGTTTGTAATTTAAACCTGAAGTGTTATTGACACAACAACAAAAATATCGAACTTCCGGCAGCGCTGTACAGGTGAGGCGAGCCAGGTAGGAGATATTAAACATCCGTCAATTTGGTTGCTCATTCAATCAGTCAGCCAGTCACTAGGTCGGACGGTCGGTCGGTCATTTACTCAGTCAGTCGGTCGATCGGTTGTTCAGTTACTCAGTAAGACAGTCGGTCGGTCGATCGGTCGATCAGTCGATCGGTTGGTCAGAGTCAGTTAGTGAGACAGTCGGTCGATCAGTTTGTCAGTCGGTCAGTCAGTTAAACAGTCGGTCGGTCGATCGGTTGTTTAGTCAGTCAGTCAGTCAGTCAGTAAGTCGATCGGTCGGTCAGTTAGTTAGTTGGTCGGTTAAGAAAGACAGCCATAGAGCAGGTAAACACACAGCTGCGGCGTGTACCTGTACAGCTTTAAACGTTCAAATATAAAACTAGAATATTTTCCTGGAAGATTGGCAACTTGGCCGTCGAGTTGGTGTGTCTTAGATTATCATGATCAACGCATACAACTATTTCCTCAGAGCGATATCAAGCTGGTCATCGGTGCCCACGTGTCTGTATATCGTTAAAACGATTCTTATCAAGAATATCGCTGGATCGGCGGAGTCGTAAGTCTGAGGTATATTTGTGCTACGATCGTTGCTAATAATACCCCTCAGTGAGCCATAACAGTGTGGTAGGTGGTGGTGGTGGTGGGCGTTGTGCGACCCTGGCCAACCTGCCAGAGGAACTGTAGTGGTGGTGGTGCTGATGGTAGTGGTGGTGGTGGTGATGGCTGTGGTGGTGGTGCTGATGGCAATAGTGGTGGTGGTGATGGCTGTGGTGGTGGTGCTGATGGTTGTGGTGATGGTGGTGATGGTAGTGGTGGAGGTGGTGCTGGTGGTAAAGGTGGTGGTGCCGGTGCTAGTGAAGGTGTTGGTAGTGATGCTGGTGCTGGTAGTGCTGGTTGGTGAAGGTCTTGGTGGTGGTTTGTATTGATGTTAGTGGTGGTGCAGGCCTGTGGTGATGCTGGTCTGATGGTGGTGGTGCTGATTGTTGTAGTGATTATGATGGATTCTGTTGCGAGGTGGTGAGCGATCCCGACCAACCTCCCAGTGGAATTGTGGTGATTGTGGTAGGTGGTGATGGTGATGGTGGAGCTGGTGGTGGTGGTGATGGTGGTAGGAGTGGTGGTGGTCATGGTGGTGATGATGGTAGGTGGTAGGTGGTAGTGGTTCTAGGGATATGATAACCGTGGTGGTGTTTATAATTGGTGGTGGTTGTGCTGGTAGGAGTTGGTAGTGGTGGTGGTGGTGGTCGTTGTGATGATAATGGAAAGTGGTGGTGGTCATGGGGGGGAGGGGAAGGGGGTGGTAACCGTGGTGGTGGAAGTTGTGGTAGTGGTTTTGGTAGTGGCGGTGGTCGTGATGATGGTTAGGCGGTGGTGGGTGGTAGTAATGGTTAGGTGGTAGTGGTGGTGATAGTTACGTTGGTTTAATAGTTACATCACTGACCTTTGAGTCCCTCTTGTCTTCCCTTATACGGAGGAAGACAAGTTGTTTTTACTCGTGTTGTTCTTCATTTTTTTTTTTGGTTTCTTCCCTCTCACAAACAAATACCGTCGTTCCTTCACTTCTCGACCAGTCTTATCTGAAATCTGAAAGACTTTAAATTCTGGCCCAAGTTTATTCACAAGTCTATGTTTATTTTCTCTATATGGGCTTATTTAAAGATTTTATTGGGGGTAAGGGCCAAACACCCCACCCCTTCCTCTTCCCCCTCGCCTCCTCTTCCCCTTTCTCTCCCTTCCCCCTTCCTCTTCCCCTTCCCCTTTCTCTTACCCCTTCCCCCTTCCTCTTCCCCTTCTCCTCCCCTCCCCCTTCCTTCTCCCCTTCCCCCTCCCCACCTTTCTCCTCCCTCTTCCCCCCTCCTCCCTCCCCCCTTCCTTCTCCCCTTCCCCCCTCATCCCCCCACCAAAATGTACATGTATTTAAGACGTAGTTTAACATACAATAAATATAACTGGCTCCAGGTGCCACACACTCATCACTGTACTGTTTTCCAAGGACTAAGTGTCAACAAATAAACATAATTCTTTTTTTTTAGCCAATATTACCACCAAGACAGTCAGGTGGTAGTTATCTGTCTGTCTGTCTGTCTGTCTGTCTGTCTGTCTGTCTGTCTGTCTGTCTGTCTGGTAGGTTATAAGAATCCATGTTATGATATATACATCTCTCTCTCTTCAACTTCTCTCCTCTATTCTCCTTTAATTCCTGATTTATCTTCTAGTTCCAACCATCTCCTTCCCTCATTTCTTTCCGCTTTCCTTACTTTTTTTCCTCGTTTCATATTAACTGTCCTTCTTTGTTATTCCTGCTCACTATCTTCTTTACTTTCTCCTTATCGGTTTTCTTCTATTACTCGTTGTTATCTCGTCTGTTTTATCTTCTTCGTCTCTTCTTCCTTATTCTTCACCTTTTCCTGTCTTCTCCTTTACTTTTCACTTTCCTTCTATTCCTCTTCTATAATTGCCTTCTTTCTTCCCTCTCCCTTTCTCCCACAGCTGCTTCCTCCCCCCTCCTTCCTCTTTTCATGCTCTCCTTCTTTTCACCATTTCTCCTCTCCTTTCCCTTCTCCTTCGTCCTCTCCTTTCCCCCTCCTCTTCTTCTCTACCCTTCTCTCTTCTCCCGCCCCCTCCTTCACTTCCTGTCATAGCGGCTTCCTTCTCTTTCCTTCCTCCCATAACGATTTCCCTCTCTTCCCTTCCCCCTTCTCTCCCTCCCTCCCCCACTACAGGTCTGGCGAACCATTAATACTTAGATAAGTCAACGTTC
>NW_024736071.1:8390003-8407503 GCF_018991925.1 Homarus americanus | reverse complement strand
ATCTTTCCGCTTTTCTACCTCTTTACTTCTACTTCCTCTCCAACTTGTTTTAGGTTCCCTCCCTCTCCCTTCTTGGTCTTCCCTTCCTCACTTTTTTCATTATTAATATCCTTCCTCTAACAACTGTACAATGAGTGAAATTCGATAAATCTGAAGGTTTTTCTGTACGGGAATATAAGCTGTTTGTAGTTGAAAAACAAAGGGGCCATTTTCCTGTTGGATTTATGGGTTGGTGTAAAAATAAAGGGATTGAAATAGTTGCAGTATTACTATGACCTGGTGATGGCCTGACTGGAGGACATTCTGTTCGATGGTCGAATCATCCGCGGTGGTTCACGGTCGTTGCTTTGTTGTGCTGGGACATTTCATCGTTGATTTGCGGTGAGACAAATTGTTGTTACGTCGCATTGAAAAAAAAAATATTTGAGTTGAAAAATCGCCATTGCGTTGAAAAAACTCGTCATTGGGTTGAAAGAAAATCGTCGTTGCATGTTCCTTGAAACATGGGCGTCACGTTGAAAATTGTGTGAAACATTTTCTTTGCTGTGTATGTGTGTGGTGGTAGTAGAGTCGATGGTGGTGGTGGTAGTGACATCGATGGTGGTAGTCGTAGTTGTGATATTGGCGTCGATGGTGGTGATGGTAGTGACGTCATTGGTGGTAGTAGTGGTGGTGATAGTGGCGTCGATGGTGGCGGTGGTGGTGGTAGTGACGTCGATGGTGATAGTAGTGGTGGTGGTGATAGTGACGTCGATGGTGGTGGTGGTTGTGGTGATAGTGACGTCGATGGTGGTAGCAGTGGTGGTACCGGAGTCGATGGTGGTAGTATTGGTTAGTGGCATCGATGGTGGTAGCAGTGGTGGTAGTGGCGTCGATGGTGGTAGTATTGGTTAGTGGCGTCGATGGTGGTAGCAGTGGTGGTAGTGGCGTCGATGGTGGTAGCAGTGGTGGTAGTGGCGTCGATGGTGGTAGTATTGGTTAGTGATGTAACCTATCTCATCCCTCATCTTCAACACCTCCCACACATTGGACTGGTGCTAATGAGCTTCCTCGTCTGGTGAACTTATTACTGCCACTCTTAACCCTCCCTTACCCCCACAATTCGCCCTCACCTTCCTTCACCCTCACCCTTCCTTCACTCCTCCACCCACCTGCCTCTCCGCCTCCCTCATTCATTCACCTCCCTTCCCTTACACTAATTTACCTCTCCATTGTAACTCTCTCCTACCCACCCCCTCACCCTTACCTCCCCGCACCTCAATCCCCTCACCCTCCTTCACCCTCACTCCTCTTCCCATCTCTTTTCGTTACCTTCCTAACCCCTCAATCTCTCCCCCCCCCCCTTACCTCGTAACCACCACCCTCAATCCTCCTTCCTTTTCCCTTGCTCTCTCACCCTCACTCTCCTCACCCTTCTCTCACCCCCATTTCCTTCACCCCTCCCTCACCCGCACCCTTCCTTCACCTCTCCCTCACCCTCAATCCCCTCACCTCATTCTCAGTAGTAAATGAAATGTCTCCTTTATATTCTCTACCTTAGTTTTTTATTTGACTTATGATAGAAGTTTATTCCTTCGTTTGCAATGGTTTGTCTACAAGTCCGTAAGTCCGTACAGCAAGTCACTCAGTGTCTCTCCAAGGGCGGGTCATTAATTTATCTCTCCAGTGTCCTTAAATATATTTTCAACGCCGTTTTAGGCTTTAAAGTCTTATTTAGAGAGATTAAATATGAGGTTATGAAGTTATATTATATATTTATTTAAACTCAGGTTCACGTTTTTTATGGAGTAAAATATGTGTATATAATCAGCACACATAAGACAACTGTATCTTCTAAAGGCGTTGCGGCAATAACTTCTTACTACCCTACACCTTATAGGTGCAATTACGATATATAAATATCCTAGCCATTATCACTCCATCTTTGGATGAGGAATACAGTTTTACGTGAACTGACCTACAATTCTAAATGTCTCTTCTGTCCATTCGACATTGTCTCCATGATCTCTCACAACCCGAACAATGATTAACAATAGGGAGACGCGTCCATGTACTCAGGTGGTGAGTGAGTGATAAGCCTTTGGTCTTCACCTGTATGGTGTATGTTTTGTTATACCATGTTTATTGTTGTTCTTATCGAGTAGTACGTGTTACAGGGTGAAGAATACGTGGAGGGACGGGATGTGTGACGGGGAGGGATGTGTGGAGGGACGGGATGTGTGGAGGGAAGGGGTGTGTGGAGGGAAGGGGTGTGTGGAGGGAAGGGTTGTGGAGGAGAGTGTATGGAGGAAGGGGTGTGTGGAGGAAGGGGTGTGTGAGAGGGGAAGGGGTGTGTGGAGGGGAAGGGGTGTGTGTGGAGGGAGGGATGTGTGTGGAGGGAAGGGGTGTGTATGGAGGGAAGGGGTGTGTGGAGGGAAGGGATGTGTGGAGGGAAGGGGGTGTGTGGAGGGAGGGGTGTGGAAAGGAAGGGATGTGTGGAGGGAGGGGTGTGGAGGAGAGTGTGTGGAAAGGGAAGGGGGTGAAGTAATGAGAGGGAGGGATGTGTGGTGGGGAGGGGGGGTGTGTGAAAGGAAAAAGTGTGTGGAAAGGGGAAGGGGGGTGTGTGGAGGGAAGGGTGTGCGGGGAGAGGGATGTGTGGAGAGAGGGATGTGTGGAGGAACGGTTGTGTGGAGAGAGGGGTGTGTGTGGAGGGAGGTGTGTGGGGGAGGATGGAGTGGAGGGAAGGGATGTGTGGGAGAGAGGGGGTTATTGTGGGAGAGGGATGTGTGGAGGGAAGGGATGTGGAGGGGTTGTTGAAGGGAGAGATGTGTGGAGGGAAGGGATGTGTGGAGGGATTTGTTGAGGGAAAGGTGTGTGGAGGGAGGGATGTATGGAAGGGAGGGATGTGTGGAGGGGGGGAGAGTGTGTGGAGGGGGGATGTGTGTGAGGGATATGAGGAGGAGAGGGATGTGTGGATGACAGGGATATGAGGAGGAGAGGGAAGTGTGGTGGGTTGGGATACTTGGAAAGAAGAGATATGTGGTGGGGAGGGAAGTTTGGAGGAGATGATATGTGTATGGGAGGGATGTGGAGTGATGTGTAGAGAGGATATCTGCATTGTCACACCAACAGCTACTGAGGCAAAATTTCAACCTGAGACCATCTGAGAATTCAACATTTAGTCTGGTAGAGATCCCGGGGAGAGGAGGGAGGGGTAGAGGGGTGGGGGGGGCATGATATAAATTAATACGGCGGTGTTGTACAAGGAAGCATCCCCCCGACCCGGAGTTATATGATGACACCCTGGTGATAGTGATAATGGTGAGACATACACATGAGACCTCCCCTTCACCACCCCACTCACCAGGAGCACGAAGGAAGAGGTGATGGAAATATTGAAGGAAGTAGGAAAGGGGGAGGGGGAATAGGAGAAGGAGAGTAAGAAAACGAGGAGGGGAGCCAACCACGAGAGGAGAAGGAGGAGAAGGAGGAGGAGGAGGAGGAGGAGGAGGAAGAAAAGGTAGGAGAAGAAGAATAAGCAGAGGAAACATAGAGGACTGTAAGAAGAGGAAGAGGAGTGCCAGGAAGAACAATTGAAGAAGGAAATTTTGAATGGAAAGAGAAGAGGATCAGGAGAAAGAGATGGAAAAAGTAAATGAGGAAGAGACAAAACAGAAAATATGAAAGACGA
Source organism: Homarus americanus (assembly GCF_018991925.1). NCBI lineage: Eukaryota > Metazoa > Arthropoda > Malacostraca > Decapoda > Nephropidae > Homarus > Homarus americanus. The sequence continues at coordinate 8,403,833 of NW_024736071.1, read as the reverse complement.
GTTAGAGGAGACGGGGGAAGGGGACGAAGAAAATAAGAAGGAGAAGAAAGGGAAAAAAATATAAGGAGGAGGAGGAGACGAAGGAAAAAGAAGGAAGACGAAGAGGAAGAGAAGGAGGAACATTTTATATATATCTTGTTAATAAATTTGTTTGCCTCTTTTCTGCACCGTTCTTGTCTTTCCTGTGTTTCATTTTTGTTACTTAGTCAGTCTATAAAATGAGAGAGAGAGAGAGAGAGAGAGAGAGAGAGAGAGAGAGAAAGAGAGAGAGAGAGAGGGAGACAGAGACAGACAGAGAGAGAGACAGACAGACAGACAGACAGAGAAAGAGAGAGGGGGAGAGCAGCACAGAAAAAATGTGAAGCAACAACATAAAATGGAAATATACTTCACAAACGATGACGAGAACAGACAAGAAAAGACATTAACGAAGCTAGCACCAAAACGCCAAACAAGAAGAGCAAGAGAGGAAGATGATGAAGGAGGAGAAGAAGGGAGAAGAAAGACGAAGATGAAGAATGGAAAGAATAAGAAGAAAGGGAGGAGCAAGAGAGAGAAGATAACGAGGCGGAAGAACAATTAGACGTTAATATGAAGGAGAAATATATCAATTAGTGTCATCCTGTTTGGCAGTCAGACCACACCCACCTGTGTCCCACTCTGCTCGTGTTGCTGCATCCTTCATCATCCTCCGGCTCTCTAGTGTGATCTCTCACCATCCTTCACCATCCTACTGCTTTCTACTGTCATCCCTCGTCATCCTTCACCATCCTCCGGCTTTATGGTGTCATCTCTTACCATCCTTCACCATCCTTCGGCCCTCTGTTACTATCTCTCGCCATCCTTCACCATTCTGCGGCCTTCTGTTACTATCTCTCGCCACCCTTCATCATCCTACGGCCCTCTGTTACTATCTCTCACCATCCTTCACCATCCTACGGCCCTCTGTTACTATCTTTCGCTATCCTTCACCATCCTACGACCCTCTGTTACTATCTCTCGCCATCCTTCACCATCCTACGGCCCTCTGTTACTATCTTTCGCTATCCTTCACCATCCTACGGCCCTCTGTTACTATCTCTCGCCATCCTTCACCATCCTACGACCTTTTGTTACTATCTCTCGCCATCCTTCACCATCCTACGACCTTCTGTTACTATCTCTCGCCATCCTGCACCATCCTACGGCCACTACTATGTATTATATGAATAACTGTATTTGTATCATGTCTTCCAATCCTCTCTTCTTCTGTTGGTATTCTCACTCTTTCCTCTTATCCCCTCTCGCCCTTCCATCCCATCCCCTCTCCTCCGTTCTTCTTGTCCTCTCCTTCCCTCTCCTCATTTCTCCTTCTCTCTCATCCGTTCTTCTTCTCTTATCCTTCACTCTCCTCCTTTCTCATTTCCTTCTTCTCCTCCTTTCTCCTTCACTCTCATCCTTTCTTCTTTCTTTCTCCTTCCCTCTCCTCCTATTCTCTCCCTCCTTCCTAACACTATCCCATCCTCTTCTCCCTCCCAACCTCTTCGTCACCTATTTATGTCCCCCTTTCTCTCCCTCCCTCCTCTATTCTCTTGTTTTGATCCCCATTATGGCGGGGCTTGAGTGGAGGCTTCTTTTTTGGGGGGGGTAACAAATTTATTGACAAAGCTTGGAGTACAGTTTGCCTGACACTGAGGGTGATGTCACTGTTCACTGCCACGCAGGACAGAGGTTCGTACACAAAGAAATGCATCATATTCATTAGCAGTATATATAGGTCAGAGTCATGTGGATGATGTCACTGTTCACTGCCATGCAGGACAGTGGTTCATATACATTGGAAGTCATATTCTAATTGAAGACTAATCAGTGTGGGCTAGCCAAATTTGGGATAAACAGCAAGAATGTCCTCAAGCACCCCCGATTTAATGTAGTAATTACAAAGTTCATGATATAATAAGCCAGGTGGCCTGAAGTCTTTGACAGTGTCACATCCAATAATATAGTGTTCAAGTGTATGCTTTAAAGGTTTATCACAAAGTTTACATGCTGAGTGTTCCGGTATGGGCACAGCGTTACTAACTTGCCAGATGTGTCTGTATCCTAGCCTAATTCTGGCCACGACTACATCACATTGTCTGGTTCTGTCCTTATGCTGGCCATACCGGTACCTCTCGTCACAAAATTTGTCATATATACTATTGCTACAACTGCCAGGTCTCTCTGCATTTCTCAGTTCTTCTAGATCAGAGTTTATGATTCTGACTTTAATGTTTTTAAGTACAGCATTGGACAGGCCAAGGTCACGGTCAACATTTTCTTTCTTACATGCCTCATTGGCCAGTCTATCAGCACGGTCATGTTATCTAATTCCAACATGGGACGGAATCCACACAAATTCGATACGAGAGTTGTTCTCATTGGCAGTTATCACATTTCTTTTAATATCACAACTTTAGACATAGAACCTGACGGGCAGTTCATTGATTTCAAAGCACTTTGAGAGTCACAGAATATCACCCCACCTCCATTTTCTTTAAGATAGTCTGTAGCTAAGTAGATTTCAGTTAGTTCAGTTTGTGTTGTACTGGCCCAGCTGTTCTGCCTTTGCTTATTTGACACTTTCATCTCTTTTTCTTTATATATTACAATTGCACAGCCTGTTCTACCTGTGTTTGTCTGCACAGAACCATCAGTAAAAGCATAACATTCACTTGATTTAATACTCTCTATGTGTCTGTTAATAGTTTCTAGTGTGACATCTCACCACATCGGTGTTTAACATTTGCTTACTACCAACAGGAGTGTAATTAATAGGAACTGATATATCCAGCCAAGGAGGAATGGCATTAATGGGTTCGTCTGGGGTGATTGGGACATTCAGTTTCAAGAGATCTGCAACACTTTTATGAAGCCACGCCCCGAAGAGAGTCTTTTGTGGAACACAGATACAGATGCAGAGCGGATATTAATAACAATATTAACATGGCTGAGCCAGTTGAGAACCTGAGCTCTCTTTTAGGCACCTGATATATACTATACATTCATCCCAAGGAAGTATTATGTAACACTCTGAAGTGACAGGATACATCCTGAAACCACCACATACCACTACAAACTCAGCCTACCCATCTTCCCATATTATCTTCCCGTCCACTTGTTCAATTTTGTATATATTATATACTGTTAATTTTAGTTAATATGGTTAATAAATAATATTTTGTTAAGATTTATGTACTTTATTATCACAACAAAACTCCATCCTGTCTACCCTTTTTTCTTTTTTTTTTCTTGGATCGGTAGACTTAACTATTCTAAACCCAACTCGTAACAAATGGTCTGGAATAGTACAATAGCATGGTGGTAACAAAACATCTCATAATGTTACCACAGTTATCACTTCAATATATTTTTTTTATTTTTCTTTTTTTTGTTAATTTTTTATTATATTTTTAGTTAATTTTTATTTATATTATATGCATATGCATAAATTACAGTGGAATTTAAAAACATATGTATAGTGAAAACAGTACAACATGGGTTGTATTAAGATTGAACAGAGGACAGATGTCAGGATTATGTCTAGTTGGCAAATATGTTTATTGCAATGGTAATTTCTTATCTATTTACATGATAATTTCCGATAAAACGGTTTTGATGGTACAATAAAAGTAGGTACTGTAAATATAGTAGGTATAACAAGAAATATTAATACATGGACAATAGATATTTTTAAGAGATGATTTAAAGGAAGGGAGCGTAGTCTTTGCTCGGATGGGTGGGGTAAGTTATTCACACCTTCATACCATGATATTTGGAGGTCTGGGACTGAGAGGAGCGCATGGGGGTGGTCTTAGTAGCTCTGGGTGCCTAAGTTGTATCTCTGATTATTCCGGAACTGGAAATAATTATGGTGAAACAAGTGATTGATAGATTTTGTAAACAGAAAGAGGCACAGCAGTAGGTGTTAATATCTTCGAATTTTAAAATTTTTAATTTAGCAAATTTTTCGTTTGTGTGATGTGTTTTTTTTTAAGTAGGTCATTGTCCGTACAACTTTATGTGCAGTAACCAGGTTGTGTTTTGAAGAGCCAGAGGTCCCCATAGTGTGTGACAGTGTATCAGGTGTTGGTAAAAACATTATGATAGATTTCTTTCTTTGCTGTGAGAGAGTGAGTGACAGTCGAGTGTGATACATGATACCACACTGTTTATTGACTTTACTCAGTTTGAGCTGTAGTTTGGGGACCATTGTTCTTCAAAACTTTGACACAAAACATGGTATTAAGTAGAGCTATCATCTCAGATAGGGAGGGCAGCCCGAGCTCTTTCCTCATGTTTACAGTTCTGGGAGGCGAAGCAAGATTACAGGAGGAAGGGAATTTTACAGTATGGTAAGGTGCAGGGGGATGGGAGGAGGAGAGAGAGGAAATGGGGAGAGATGGGGATAGGGAGGGAGAAGGGTGTTAGAGGCAGCGGAAGGAGGGAGGAGGGATTGGGGGAGAGAGAAAGAGTGTTAGAGGGGAATGGAGGAAGAAAGAGGAGGGGGAAATGTGTTGTGTGAAAGGCGTGGGGGAGGAGGAGGATGAGGAGGGTTGGATGGGGTGAGGGAAGGAAGGGTTGAGGAAGGGAGAGGGAGGGAAGAGGAGGATTGAATGAGGTGAGGAAGGAGGAGGAGGAAGAGGAGGATTGATGAGGAAGGGGGAGGAGGGAGGAGGAAGAGGAGGGATTGAATGGGGTGAGGAAGGGAGGGAGGGGAGGAGGAGGAGGAGGGATTGGATGGGGTAAGGAAAGGAGGGAGGGGTTGAGGGAGGGAGGGAGGGAGGGATGGGGGTGGGGTGACTCTAAAACATATCCTTCAGACCTTTGTGCGATCCCACAGCCCAAGGTCGTAAACCTGTTCACACTTACTGACTCTTTCCAAAACAATTCGTCCTGTGTCGGGTCTTCTTCATTCTCTTCCTCCTTCACCTCTTTTCCTTACCCTATACCTCCTTCTTCCTTCTTATTCTTTCTCCTCCTCCTCCTCTGCCTTCTCTTCCTGCTCCTCTTCTAATCTTTGTACCTTTCTTTCCTTCTATTCTGTGTCTCCTCCACTCTTATGCTTTACTTTATCCTTCTCCCTCAATCCTGTTCTTTCTCATCTTCCTCTTTTCATCTTGTTTCTTCTTTTTCCTCATTTATCCTACTCTTTATCCCTCTTTCCTATTCCCCCTATTCTTTCTTTTCCTTTATCAACCTTATTCTTATTATCGTATTTCCATCTTGTTTTTTTTGTATTCTCCATCCACCCTATTCTATCTTATCATCACCCCTTTACCCTATTATTTCTCACCTCCTTCCTTTCTGTATGTTTCTTTATTACTCGTTCTTTACCCCAATTGTGTCTTGTCTCTTCCTTTCTTCCTATTATTTACTTTTTTCCCAGTCTGTTCTTTCTAATCATCTTTATTATATCCCCATCATCCTTTTATTCATTATCCCTTCTACTTCTTATTCTGTATTAACCTTCCCTTCTCCCTATCCGTTACTTTTACCTGCCCCTATTTTGTAAGACTTGTGGTCTGGTCTTTTAACGAGTTATTTAATAAAGGATACATCGAGGGAGGGAGGACGAGGGAGGGCCAGGGGGTAAACCTCCCTTTAGGACTTAGTTCGTAATTGGTTGGTTGGGTGGTTGGTTGGTTGGTTGAGAGAGGATAGATCTGAGGTGCTTGGTTGGACTCGATGAAACACTAAGTTGACGTCGATGAGTCTGGGTTGTTGTTTGGTGGAGAGGGGATGTACTTGAAGAAAGATTTGACGTGGTTGAGTTGGTTGAGCATTGATGTGAGGAAGAAGTCTTCACCCATGACCCCTAGACGAGGATAAAGACAGGTAAAACTGAGAGAGAGAGAGAGAGAGAGAGAGAGAGAGAGAGTATGGGGATGTATGACTAAACTGCGCCTTACTTTACAGGGGGTTGGATCATAAGTTAGCATTGTAGTCTTGTCGGATTCTAAAAGACCTTATTCATAATTTGGTCTCGGGGTTGGGAGAAAGAGGGAGGCACACAGGGGTGAAAAATGGAACAGAGAGGCGTGCAGGGAGGGAGGCGTGCAGGGAGGGAGGGAGACGTGCAGGGGAGGGAGGCGTTGCAGAGGGAAGCAGGCGTACAGGGAAAGAATGTGCAGTGGGAAGGAGGCGTGCATGGGGAGGGAGGCCTGCATGGGGGAGGGAGGCGTGCAGGGGAGGAGGCGTGTAGAGTTAGGCGTGCAGGGTGAAATGGACCAGGAAGGCATATAGAGGGAGTGTATAAGGAAAGGGGTTCATGAGAAAGTGTGTTGGAAAAGGCGTGTAGAGGGAAGCCTACAGACGGAGCCGTATTGGAGGGTGAGAAGGTGTGCGAGGGATGGGGTAAAGGTAAAGGCATGTATGGATACGCGTAGAAAGGAAGACATGCAAATATAGCGTAAAGGAGAGATGCATGGAAGGTGGACGGGAGGAGGTTCGTCGGAAGGGAGCGTACAGGGGGGAGGAGCGTGGAGGAGGAAGAGAGGCGTGCTGCAGGAGAGAGGCGTGCAGGAGAGGAGAGGCGTGCAGGAGGAGGAGAGGCGTGCAGGGGAGGGAGAGGCGTGCAGGGGAGAGGCGTGCGGGGAGAGGAGAGAGGCGTGCAGGAGAGGAGGGAGGCGTGCAGGAGAGGAGGGAGGCGTGCAGGAGGAGGAGGCGTGGGGAGAGGAGAGACAGGCGTGCAGGAGAGGAGGGCGTGCAGGAGAGGAGGAGGCGTGCAGGAGAGAGGGCGTGCAGGGAGAGGGAGGGCGTGCAGGGAGAGGAGACAGGCGTGCAGGAGAGGAGGGCGGTGCAGGAAAGGAGGGCGTGCAGGAGAGAAGAGGGAGGCGTGCAGGGAGAGGAGGGCGTGCAGAAGAGGAGAGGCGTGCAGGATGGGAGAAGGGGAGCGCAGGAGAGGAGAGCGTGCAGGAGAGGAGACAGGCGTGCAGGAGAGGAGAGGCGTGCAGAGGGAGAGGCGTGGGAGAGGAGACAGGCGTGCAGGAGAGGAGAGAGCGTGCAAAGAGGAGGAGGGCGTGCAGGAGAGGAGGAGGCGTGCAGGAGAGAGAGAGGCGTGCAGGAGAGGGAGGCGTGCAGGAGAGGAGAGAGGCGTGAGGGGAGAGGTGGGAGAGGGGGAGGGGCGTGCAGGGAGAGGAGAGGCATGCAAGAGAAAGAGGCGTGCAGGAGAGGAGGGCGTGCAGGAGGGAAGAGAGGCGTGCAGGAGAGGAGGGCGTGCAGAAGAGGAGGCTGCAGGGGAGGGAGGAGAGGCGTGCAGGAGAGGAGAGGCGTGCAGGAGAGAGACAGGCGTGCAGGAGAGGAGAGGCTGTACAGAGAGGAGAGGCGTGCAGGAGGATAGGCGTGCAGGAGGAGGGAAACACAGGAGGAGGAAGGGTGCAGAAGAGGCTGGAGAGAAGAGGCGTGCGGGGAGGGAAGAGTGCAGGAGAGGAGAGGCGTGAGGAGAGGAGACAGGCGTGCAGGAGAGGAGATGCGTGCAGGAGAGGAGAGGCGCAGGAGAGAGAGGTGAGAGGAAAGGTGCAGGAGAAGAGAGGGTGCAGGAGAAGAGAGGTGGGGAGAGAGAGGGTGCAGGAGAGGAGAGGTGCAAGAGAGAGAGAGGTGCAGGAGGAGAGGCGGAGAGGAGAGGTGCAGGAGAGGAGAGGCGTGCAGGAGGAGAGGCAGGAGAAGAGAGGTGCAGGAGAGGCGTGCAAGAGAGGAGAGGCGTGCAGGAGAGGCGTGCAGGAGAGGAGGCGTGCAGGAGAGGAGAGGCGAGGAGAAGAGAGAGGCGTGCAGGAGAAGAGAGGCGTGCAGGAGAAGAGAGGCAGCTGGGGAGAGTGAGCAGAGGTGAAGGAACTTAGCGAGATTCCAGATTACTTTATTATGGACGCCCTGAGCTTGAGAGATAGACCTTCATGAATATTGATCTGGTCATTACGTTGTGGCTCTGTGTATGTACAAACCAATTTTCCTAACATTTTAAAAGCATTTCGTCAGAATATTTTATAAGCCATCTCGCTTGACTTTATAGGTCTTTTTTTTGTTTTGGTTAGTTAATGCAGAGATGAGACATGGCCGAAGTACCTTTGTGTGTATTACACTGTTGGGTAAAACGGCAAAGTCTATTGTAAAGTTGATTTTTTAACGATTTACCATAAGAGACGATGACCATAAAACTATTTTGATTGATAATTTGAATATATTTCAGAGAAAGAAAGAGAAAAAAAGAGAGAGAGAGAGAGAGAGAGAGAGAGAGAGAGATTATACTGTACAACATACCGCCATCATTTCATTACTAACCATCTCCTTTGTTGGCATCATCTTCTGACAAAAACAATTCGTCAAATAGATTATCTTTTACACCTTTTTTTCTGCAGAATCACTGTCTTCTGACGTAACAAAAGAGGCCACATTTATATGGTATGACAGGAGACACGCAAGGCGCCCGTAGTGTGTGTTGGTGGGGGGGGCACGTATACATTAATATTATGTGTGTGTGAGGTGTACATTAATACTGGTCAGACACACTCGAGGGCTAAGATATGACCTTCCTTCTTCATGCTTATTCTCTCGTGTTTTTTGGTCAGGTGTCTGTGTACCTTTTGTTGGGTCGTCAATTATGGTCTGGGATAAGGAGGTCTGACGACTCTCTACGATCACCTATAAGGTTACTGCTGCTTCACTTATGGATACAGTCACACGTCAAAAGTGCTGCCACGTATGTTTAGGTAGAACATTAATGATTTAGTACTTAGCTCAAAGGTGTTTTTTTTTATCATTACTTAATAGTGACAGTGAGGTAAGGGTGCTTTTAAAAAGTTGTATGCGGCATCAGTTAGTATCTTCACAGTCACATGTTCGAGTTTTAGTGATGATAGCCGTTACAGAAGCAGTTATGTATCACGTGAGTCGTTAATGTTCGCACCTGAAACTATTTACATAACTCCCAACCTATTATAACATCACCTGAACAGTGTTTCCTTAATTTAGGATGGGAAGTATTACCCAATAGTGTTTTCAAGACCATGGAAAGCTGGGTTTTGTGGCTGGGCTCTATAATATTATGTGATGGCCTGAGAATCAGTTGACGGGAGTGGCGTATACACACGCACACACACACACACACACACACACTATAGCACTGCGACAGAGGACGTTTAAATTCCTATGAATATTAACCTTTTTTGTAAGTTCATAAAGTTGCCGTTCTTCTCGTAGTTCTACCTCTCCATGGATTTATTTATGGGGAGAAAAAACTTATGTCTGCGTCTTAGCAGGTTGTGTTTAATCAGTCTCTACGAATACCTTTCATGACTGACTGGCTGATCCTTTGAAATAACAAAAAAAACTTCTTCGCCGTCAATCTTGCGACGCTTTCAGGCATGAGCTCGGCCCAATACTAAACACAGTCTTGGTCAACCATGTTAGTAAATAACTCACTAAACCATTAAGATTATTTTCTCCCCATCCATCCGTCCTAGATGCATTTGTTACTGAGTTTGGTGTCTCTTGTTTATATATTCCAAATGTCATGAGACAAGATTACAACCCACCTGTTCTATGACAGAGATAAGATATACAGTATTTGTTGCGTCTGTATTATACATCATCACAGTTAGCATTATGTAAGTATTCAGATGTGTACATAACCACGTTGATACATACACTTATACGTCTACATAGGCTTGTACACATACATACGTACACACGTTATATTTACGTGTAAGATTAACACATCCACTTGCCTTCATGAATACACAGACACGCACACACACACACGCACACACACATACATATACATACGAAGCACTTACTTATTCCTTAGCATGGAGAGAGAGAGAGGAGGAAGGAAAAGAAAACTGGAAGATAAATAAAAACACAGACGACATAGACACAATACAGACATAGAAAAAGAAAGACAGGAAGAGAGAGGAAGGGAAGAAGAGAGAATCAGTGACCAAAAGATGAAAATAGACAGACAGAGAGACAAATTAAAACACTTACACACAGCAAACAGGAACACGATTAAGGTGTGTCAGAGAAGATAGAAAGATGGAGAGAGAGATCACTAACATTAACAGCAACATAATATTAAATTTCATATATAATCAAAGTCAGTCAGCAAAGGCATTTAACGTCATATAAAACTGCCTTTTATCTGCACGGATAATATATGTATCTGCTCATAGCGTACAGGTGCGTGGTAAGAGGTTTATTATTCAACCCTGGACACCGTGGATGATGGCAGACGGGGTAGTGGGGTGGGAGGAGGAGGAGGAGGTGAAGATCCATACTGCCGGAGACTCGTATAAACATGAAGAAATTCTTATATGTGTGTTTACTGTGAGGGAAGGTCGAGGTCTTTCTTCGTCAGGAAGTTCACAAGGTTTTTTTTTTTTAGGCTTCTCAGTGAGATGTGTTGGGGGGGCTTGTTCTTGAGGCTTAGAAGTCAGACATGGTGAGGCTTCGTCTTGAGGCTTCATAATACTACAGTACAGTGGAGCTTTACAAGTTTCATCAACATTCAACACTGTGCCACACATATCACAGGCTTCATACACCACATAACTCACTGAGTTGTCGAGGGTTTATCTTTACATATTACTTGTTAAATAATAATAAACTGGAAGCCACCTGGTTCAGTATAAGTGACCAACGCATAATGTTCACCCAAAATTGGAAACATTGTTGAGGCAAATTCGAACACGTTTAAGAATAAAAGTTGGAGTTCGATGCAAGGTACCAGAGAGCGAACTGTGTGTGTGTGTGTGTGTGTGTGTGTGTGTGTGTGTGTGTGTGTGTGTGTGTGTGTGTGTGTGTGTGTGTGTGTGTTTCAAAGGATGGGATGAACCCTTTACTATTATAATGAAGTAAACCATAATTATGTAATATAATTGTAAATGAGGAAGCCAAGGCTTAGCCAAGAATTTGTCCATACATTATTTTGTTTTGATGTGTCGTAATGAAATGAGAATAAAGGAAGGAGTAAATTATAAAATAAAGACAGATGGACGTGACAAGTTTAATTATAGATTGAGAAACATGGATTAGGAGTGCACGACTTCTCAATGCATGAATTCATAAAGACTGGATTCAGAAAATATGGATTCGGAGAGACTAAATCAGGAAAACATAGATTCGGAAAGATTGGATTTACAAGACATGGATTTGGAAAGCATGGATCGATAAACATAGATTCATAAAAAAAAAAAAAAGATTCGAATAGCTCGGAGTCGGTAAAAACAGATTCAGGAAGGAATTCTTTCATGAGCGACGTTAAACGCATAAAAATCCAAAAGAGAAGCAGAAACAATAATGAAAGAACAGATAAACTATGTATGAACGAGAAAGTTGTTAACATGAAGCAGTGGGAGAAGATGATGGAGATAATATATGGAGAAGGAGAAAGACGTACGGAGATAGAGGAGAAGATACATGGAGACCACAGCACTGTCCACCTCGCAGGAGAATGGGTGTATAGGGGTTGGATGATAGTATAGGTAACTGAGTGTTTGTTTGTGTATCGAGGATAGTAGGAAGATGTGTATTTGTTTGTGGGTAATGATAGTAGGGGGATGTGTTTGTTATAGGCCTATATGGTAGATAGCTATAGTTAATAGTAGTGTTTGTCAGTAGAGAGTGAGAGACTGTGTTTGCTCGATGTATTAAGTAAATAGTTTATGGGGACAGTGTATTCGTTACTTAATGTACAGTTGATAATAAGAAACTAGGCGTTTGTCATAATGATGAACACAATGTACAGCACTTGCTATTTAAACAGATATCAAGGTATTTCCAGAGATATCATCCGTCACAGCCATTATATCATCCGCCACAACCATTACATCATCCGTCACAACCATTACTCTCTATAATCTTAACGCAACAGGCTTATATTCTGCAAGTACCGCTGCACTAACTCCAATTGCACTGAGATATAACAAGCCAGTCTATTATTTTGATTGGTCGGTGGTGCTCCGCGCTACGGGTGTCAAGGAAATGACAAAATCACACGTTGTCTGAGTCATCAGGGTGCGGGAGGTTTCGTGCTTCAAGATAAGTCATCAACAAAAAAATGACACTCGGTCGCACTTGTACATTTCCTATGTGGTGTGAACGTACAACACGACAAACTACCTCTGTTGTATGAACTTGCAACACGACAAACTACCTCTGTTGTATGAACTTACAACACGACAAACTACCTCTGTTGTGTGAACTTGCAACACGACAAACTACCTCTGTTGTATGAACTTACAACACGACAAACTACCTCTGTTGTGTGAACTTACAACGCGACAAACTACCTCTGTTGTGTGAACTTACAACACGACAAACTACCTCTGTTGTATGAACTTGCAACACGACAAACTACCTCTGTTGTGTGAACTTACAACGCGACAAACTACCTCTGTTTTGTGAACTTACAACACGACAAACTACCTCTGTTGTGTGAACTTGCAACACGACAAACTACCTCTGTTGTGTGAACTTGCAACACGACAAACTACCTCTGTGGTGTACACGACAAACTACCTCTTGCAACACGACAAACTACCTCTGTTGTGTGAACTTACAACACGACAAACTACCTCTGTTGTGTGAACTTGCAACACGGCAAACTACCTCTGTTGTGTAAACTTACAACACGACAAACTACCTCTGTTGTGTGAACTTACAACACGACAAACTACCTCTGTTGTGTGAACGTACAACGCGACAAACTACCTCTGTTGTGTGAACTTGCAACACGACAAACTACCTCTGTTTTGTGAACTTGCAACACGACAAATTACCTCTGTTGTGTGAACTTACAACACGACAAACTACCTCTGTTGTGTGAACTTGCAACACGACAAACTACCTCTGTTGTGTGAACTTACAACGCGACAAACTACCTCTGTGGTGTGAACTTACAACGCGACAAACTACCTCTGTTGTGTGAACTTACGGCACGACAAACTACCTCTGTTGTGTAAACTTACAACGCGACAAACTGTTACACCGGTTGTGTGAACTTGCAACACGACAAAAACTACCTCTGTTGTGTGAACTTACAACACGACAAACTACTCCTGTTGTGTGAACTTCTTGCAACACGGGCAACCACCCTGTTGTGTAAACTTACAACACGACAAACTACCTCTGTGGTGTGAACTTACAACACGACAAACTACCTCTGTGGTGTGAACTTACAACACGACAAACTACCTCTGTGGTGTGAACTTACAACACGACACACTACCTCTGTGGTGTGAACTTACAACACGACACACTACCTCTGTGGTGTGAACTTACAACACGACAAACTACCTCTGTGGTGTGAACTTGCAACACGACAAACTACCTCTGTGGTGTGAACTTACAACACGACACACTACCTCTGTGGTGTGAACTTACAACACGACAAACTACCTCTGTGGTGTGAACTGGCAACACGACAAACTACCTCTGTGGTGAACTTACAAATGACACACTACCTCTGTGGTGTGAACTTACAACTCGACAAACTACCTCTGTGGTGTGAACTTACAACACGACAACTACCCTGTGGTGTGAACTTACAACTCTCGACAACAAACTACCTCTGTGGTGTGAACTTACAACACGACACACTACCTCTGTGGTGTGAACTTACAACACGACACACTACCTCTGTGGTGTGAACTTACAACACGACACACTACCTCTGTGGTGTGAACTTACAACACGACACACTACCTCTGTGGTGTGAACTTACAACACGACACACTACCTCTGTGGTGTGTACTTTATAACACGACATAAAACGTGGTGTAAGTGGATGGTTTGACACTGTAGAGCGCACAGCCTATG
>NW_024736071.1:8330003-8385003 GCF_018991925.1 Homarus americanus | reverse complement strand
AACTGGCGATGGTTAAGGGAACGAGCACGAAGAAAATTTACAATCTTGATCACTTCTTCCATAACATCATGCAATGAATCATCATTCCTCCCCCTCCTTCCTACAACATCCTACCTTCATCTCCGTCACCTTCTCTCAATTTTTCTCATTCTCCTTTATCTCCCTCTCCTTCTCTCCTCTCCTTCTCACCCCTCCTTTATTTTTCCCTTCCTCTACTGCAGTTATGCTAAACACTCTCTCTGATGGTGCTGAAGACAAGAGACTTATAAGCAACTTAGGTCTTAGGCAAAACTATAAACAGGTAAAATGAAGGTACTATCGACGGTCATGTAGCACCTGCACGTGACTCAAACGTGAAGCAAGTCCAAAGGGAGGCTTTAATAGTACCGTATACGAGTATACCTATCTTCCTTTTGTCAGGAATCCTTCATAATGCTCAGTTTCGTGATATAAATGTAATTTACAATTAAAATTACAATTACTTTTATTTTGAATGTCCATTTATAACTACAATTATGTACTAAATATATGAAATTAATTACATTAATTTTCATTTATAATCCTAATTGATCCAAGTCTGCTAGCAGGACACCTAGCGGCAGTCAGTTACACAACGGTTAGGGAGGGCAGGTTGTTAAGTCCTACTGGCCTACTAGGTACAGTATGTTGAACGTCCGTGTACTGATTGGATCATCAAACCACAGTAGTATCACGCTGAACTACTCCACATTGAATAACTTAATGAAACTCGTTTTCTGAAGAGAAAAACATGTGCATTCTTGTGCAGGAGTTTTCAGTGTTGTAATCTTGAACAAAACAATTTTGTCTTTTGCTTTGAGAGCTCAAGATCCCTGATTAAGTCAGTCATCTTGACAGTTCTGGTATCTAGGTATAATCAATATCTTGAAAACTAGACGTGATACGGCAAAACTAAGGTTATATTTGTAATCATGTTTCAATTAGTAAGAAACATCCTGTATGACTCATGAACTTAAAACTTGTTGACCAGTTTTATTTACACTCGTACCATGTGCTTGTGTCCGAATCTTCTCAAAGACAAATGACAGTAATCTTCAGTATATATAATGACAAATGCTCTGGGTGGTAAGACCAGATGTTTTTATCAAACAAAAATGACAAAGTCCAAAACTTAAAAAAAAAAAAATAGATGCCACTGTGTTGATAACTGGGTCTTACTATAGTTCTCTGCTCAGGCTGGGATTAGTAAACTCGCTGAATTCGTCAGAAATACTACTTTTAAGGAGCAGTCTCTTACAGCCTTTGTTGACACCCACGGCACGCATGCACGTTGTTCTATCTCAAGTTTTAGTACAAATGAAATATTGGTAGCAATATCATATCACTATCGGTATCATTACCATATCCCTGTTCCCATTATTACTTTGGTTTTTAACTTGCCGGATATAAATTCGAAGTCCTAACTCGGCAGACGCACATTGCGTCGTAGTTGGTATTTTGGTCGGTAGGAGGCGCTGGCAAAATACGTTTAAAGACTACTTGGCAACTATTTGTATTAGGGCAGTAACAAGTATTGTGAAGTGTGTCCAATATTGAGGAACATTATCATTATTTTAGGTTTATATGCAGTACCCGGACGTGTGTAAGAAGTTTACTGGTGTATAGGATCACCAATTAACTTTATAGGATTATAGTGAAGTGTTGTGGTAAAGAATTATTGATTTAAACGACTGTGAAGTGTACTTTAATTGTGTTTGTTTTTGTGTGTGAAACAATGGCTGACGGCAAATATTTTGACCTTTTTAAACTACAGTAACTAGGATCCGTGGACTGCTGTTTCCTGTCGCATGACGGTAATTGTGCAAACTTACGTCTTCTCGCAGTTGGTAAGTAAGAATTATATTTTAGACAAAGACAAATGACAAAATTCTGCTGTGCATCCAAGATGTAGTGTGTTAGTAGCAGGGATAACCACAGGTAATGTTTTTACTTCAGCGTTTTATTATGCCTGAAAGAAAAGAATTCCTTTACAAAAATAGTTCACATGCACTCTAGAGTTGAATTCCACGGACGGAAATAGAATACGGTGCCCAAAACGAGTGTAAACTAAGGAAAATGTGTGGAATTGTACATAGGAAACGCTGGAGTCCTTGTAAACAAGTCTCAAAGTGCGGGGGCCGAGGCCGTGCATCATATATGAATACATACGATACACCAACCGGGCCTAACCTAACCTAACCTAACCTAACCTAACCTAACTTAACTTAACTTAACAACCCCCCACTAAGATCGTAAAGCTTTGTTAGGTTAAGTTAGATTGGTTTATGTCATGTAATCATAATTTATGCCCTGGTCCCCACTTACAGTAGGATCTCTTTACTCATTTTGGATATGATAAAATGTTTACAAACGGAAATGAACTTTACAGTGTTATATAAACTGTTTTGGCAGGATAATTCTTTTGTTTCATGCTGTTTTAAGAAGGAAGCGATGCAGTATAATATTGCTACCAAATTGGAAAATCGAATAAATTATCATCTGCTTAGCCAAAATTTTCGGTAACATTGCAAATGACAAGTGGACTAAGATACAGAAACACTGTCATTAGCCACTCAGTTTATTTTTGTATTGTTCGTCCTGTATGTTGTTAATGTTAAGTTCAGATGCACGTTCTTATTAATTAACAAAGGACCTTAAAATTTATTCCAAAATACTCCTCTCATCAGAATTTACTCTAATGAAGTGGCACATACGGCACTGCTTACGTGCCTTCGGCACTTCGGCAAATGCAAGATTTTAGCAAGACCGAACCACGGTCTGATATATAATCAAGTTTGGCAGTGTCCAGTCTTACTTTCCTGCAAAAGCAGACATAGTTCACTTGGTTTTTTTATTCGCTGAAGCGCCTTGAAGAACAAATTCAAAGTAATGAAAACCATAACAAGCACTTTCAAAATGTTTGAAGTGCCCTAAGTTAATAAGTGAAATGCCTTAACCGAATTAATTTCAAGTAATTTTCGTATATATTTCCTTGCGGTGGTAGAATAAAGAAAAAAGCGGGAGTAATTGTTTAGTTACCTACATCAACTACTGTATCATTGAGTTTTGGTTCTAAAAGAAAATAATGTATCTTCCCTCCAAATAAGGAGAAATCTGGTGTTGAAATGCTAAACAATGATTTTAATTTTTACCCAGAAAATTACTTCCGTTACGGGTGCTTGTTGCAAGGACGCCACTGCCACTACGTGCTCTGGCAAATTAAAAAACAAAAACAAAAGCAAAAAACGATTACCAACTGTGTCTGATTTTAGCAGAAACACAACCACTAATCATTGCTAAAGTTAGGTCCGTTCCTGCTAAAACCACACATAGTTTAGTGTTGGTTTGTTTTGATTTGTCAGCGAAAGTGAGCAGTGGCTAACTTAATGGGAACCCCGAAACGAATGTAATGCTTGTTTCCTGCTTGTTGCATTTGACATTTGTTCTTGTCCGAATACGTACTGTATACTACGCTTTAAATGAGAAAAGGTGTTATCGAGTCACTCTTATCACAAAAACTGATCAAAACTGGCTGATTCTTTTTTATATTTTTTTTATTTACTTTTTTTTTTTTTGTAGGTTAAGGTGGGGAAAGGATGGAAGGCATGCTGAGGCTCCAGGCACAGCCAGACATGAGGGATGGAGAAGTCACAACATATAGTCGTGGGGGGAAAGGTTGGAAAAGAAATTTGATGAGTTAAACAGATGGGGACGACACCCCTTATTTTACACATTACAGAGTTTGTTGGCTAACTAAGCTAACCTAGGATTTAGGATGAGGTTGTAAAATGGCTACTATGGTTGGCAATGACTAGTTTGATTTTACAATAAAATTTTTATTAAAATCTTACGACTGTATTACGTTATTGACTCACTAGATTGTGAGTTGTTAAATGTGATCTTATATCATCTGAGTTTTATCCTAAGGTGGATCGTTGTGCGGACATAAATGGGTCCACGACCCATTTATGTCCGTAGTGCGGGCAAGTCTCCGGGGCCACCAGGCGTGGGGTCGCCCTCCGTTGATGTCTTCCCCGCGTAGGTGGTCTGGGCTGTGAGGGTCGTCCAGAAGCTTGTTCTTAACCTACCTCCCTAGGCGTTGGAACCTGACGTTGAGGGCCTCCGTTTTATCTCTTAGGTAGATGGTTTCCACAAACTCCTGGTAGGGTGGCGCTTGGGCACTGGCTGACCTCAGACACTTGTTTTGGAAGCTCTGTAGTTGTTGTAGTCTGGTCTTCCTGAGCGCGACGAGTGGGATATGTGGGTAACTCCAACACAGGCCTCACCAACGCCTTTTTCAGAAGGACTTGTATCTTCTCAGGCACCAGTTTAAAACGTTTTCATTTGGCGGCGGCGACTTTGGCTTTCTTTAGTTTGTCCTTCACGTGGGACGTGATGGCCGTCCGAGAGACGGTGAGGCCGAGCAACCTGCCTTGTTTAGAGCACTCAATCTCTTTGTCGTCGATCATCAGCGGCACCGGCTTGAATTTGGCTATGGGTATGACCTCGAATTTCGTTAAGTTTGTTTTTATCTTCCATTTCTATTGCCCGAGCAGTGAGTCGCTCCATCCTTGCCGTGGACCTTCCTGGGCAGGTGACGATCTGTGTCACATCGTCGGCATATATGACGTACTCACTGCCGACGATTGGGGGTGGTAGGTCAACCGTGTAGAGCGCTTAAAGGGTTTATGAGAGACAAGAGCCCTGCGGTATGCCGCTCGAGAGTGGGAATTCCTCTCCGCAATGTTCTTGTATCTTGATTTTGGCTCTGCGATCCGTGATGAAGTTGCACAGCAGGTACGTCAGGTTTTTGGGTAGCCCCAGTTGTATGATCTTATACTGTAGCCCCCCGTGCCATACCTTGTCAGACGCCTTGCTGACGTCCCTCAGCACTACGTTGCATTGTAGGCGGCCAGTCATGGCGTTGGCGATCTGCTCGTAGGCCTGGGCTATGGCGGTGGATGTGCCTCGGTACTGGCGGAAGCCGAACTGGCGGGGATTATGCACGTCTTCGTCCTCCAGATACATTCGTAACCGCTTGTTTACTATTTTTTTTCGAGGATTTTGGCTGGTATCTCCAGTAGCGATATCGGTCAAAAGTTTTCGACCTTGGATGAGGCGGAAAACGTCGATTTTGAACATCTTTGGGAAGTATCCGGAGGCGAGGCAGGCGTTGCATATATGAGCAAGCCTGTCTATCATATTGTCTGGGAGTTGGGCCAGGATCTTCTTGTTAATATGACTTTGCCCAGGTGACTTGTTTTTAAACTCTTTTATGACGGATGACGCATCTGCAGGAACTATGTTCTCCATCAGGTGGCTGTCGCCCACCAGTCTAGGAAGTCAGTCCATACGAGCGGCTGGAGCAGGTGCTGATGGTAATTTTTCTTAGTTTCCCTACTCCTCGTTTTGGTCGAGCAGGTAAGGGACTGTATTTGATTCCCTTCCAGAAGGCGGCAGAGTCGTGGTAGTTGATGGCTACCTGCCACACCAAGGCGGCCCACTTCTGTTCATGTAGACGTTTGCTCTCGTGCTGGATGTCCGTCTGTAACTCGCTGTACCGGTCTCTCAACTCTTGCGTCCGACCGCGGGTACTGACTAGCTGTCTAACTGATCGTACTGGACACTGAGCTGCCACAGTTGGTGACTAGTGTGAGGGTGGGGAATGGTCCTGTGGGTGTTGGTCGGGATGTTGTTGTCCATCTCCGTCATCACATCAGTGTACCATTGCTCAACCTCGTCGTCGATGACATTGGGGCTGGCCTTTTCCAGGTTCCTCCCCTGCTTGAGACTGAGAGACTCCTTGGAGGAGTCCCAAATTGATCTGATGTTAGCAGGGATCATTACAGGATTGGATGAGAGCGCCACGACAACTGGCAGGTGGTCGCTGGTACTGATGGGTCCGGCGGTAACATGCCTGTTCAGGACGGCCTCGTTGTTACAGAGGATTATGTTGGGGTTTGTGGCACTGGCACGTCTGATCAGCGTCGGGAAATCTGGCCCGAGGTGTTGCAGTTTTCCCCTGTTGATGTCAAACCGCTCCACACCTGCGTTGTTCTCATTACCGTGTCTGAGTATGGCGTAGCGCGCATTTAAGTCCCCTATGATGTATGTTGCTTTTCTGTGGCGCAGCAACTGGTTGAGGTCTTGGTCGGGTAAACAAGGACGTCTGGGAGGTAGGTACATCGTGCATATGATAACAGGTCCCCTGGTGTCTCCACCTGCACTCGTAGAACCGAGTCCTTGAATTCCAGCAACACACTGTGACTCGCCGTGACCTGGTGGTGACAAAGACACCGTTGTTCAGCTTACCCGTCATGTTCCTCTGGTGTACAGTGTACCCCAAAAAAATCATCTTGCTTTTCGTCCTTTATGCCAGTACTGTGTTTGCTCGGCTTCTGCCATTTCTAGGGGGGTGGAACTTCTTAGTAAAACTTTCGAACATCTGCTTATCAGCTAATGTCGGGCCCTAGAACTTCCCATCAGACCGTTTACAGGGAGATGTTCTGGTCCTGGGCCTGCATGTCGAAGCCCACTACTGTTGATGCAGCTCAAGGGTCATGTTCGTGTGTGGAGTAAGTCGCCATCACCTGGTCGCAACCATTGACTGTAGTTGCAGCCCGATGGTCGCTGTCGTCGCTGGGAGTACATGTCTTGGGGTCACGGAGATTTATTGTGTCGCTGGAGGAGCTGTGATCCCAGGGGGACTGACTGGCCAAGTCGAGGCTACGATTATGCTGACTTTGGCGTCAGGGAGGTCATAGTCCATTTCTGGCGTGGGTTGAGGTCGTCGTGAAGTCGTTGAGTGGGTTACTGCCTTCATAATTTCCTTTAAGGGGACGTCGTAGCTAATGTTGTTCCTAGTTAGTGTCTCTTTGAAGTGTTTCTAGAATGAATCTAGCTGAACCATGTTCATTTGATGGGCATGCAGGTAAGAAAAGTATATAGCGGTGGCCTTGGACTCGTCCATTGTGGAAAGGAGATGCTCTCTGCTACTGCGTCCCTTCTGGCGGACAGTAATATTTAATATTCTATCCCTGCCCTTAATTTTGAGCTTTCCTAACTCCCATTTGATTCTGTCCATTATTTTAATTTTTTTTATGTTTTAGCCTCACTAAGCTTATTATTGTGACTTGGTCTGACCCACAGTCTGTCCCTGGATGGGTTTTGGTTCGGCTTAATGAATTTCTGAATCTTTTCTGAACTGAAATGTAATTTATTTGATTCTTGACAATGTTATTTACATTGTCCTGGGGTGAGACCCATGCATAGAAAGCTTAGGGTGTTCAAACTATGTATTTGCAATTGCCATCTTATTTTCCTTACAAGTCAATTAATATTTCTCTTCTTTCATTTCTGTTGCCCAATCCTTGTGGTCTTACTTCTGGTACTTCTTTCCCATTCCAAACCTTTGCATTAAAATCACTCCTTATGATAAGACATTAAATTTCACGGTGCTTTTTGATGATGGCATTCTATTATATAGTTTTTTTTTTCGTGTCTGACACTAGAAGGTAATAAATGACCTTTTCTTCAATAACAGAAGTACAGTAATACAAAAATTACGGTGGACAATTAAGAAAACAATCACCGAAATATGTTTCCTTTGTTATACTCTACCTATTACTTTTAGTAAAATTTAAGCATAAGGTTGCCACTCTATTTGTTGGAATTTTTAATAGGATTGTCAGTGTAATGGTTTTAATGCACATAATACAATATTGGGAGATAGGAAGAAAAAATTAACTTGACTTCAGAAAATTATTCATTAAATCTCCTAAAGTTACTAAACCCATCTAACCTGCCAGCTTTAACTAACTAAACTTAACCAAAAGTGCCACGCGAGACACCAGGTGAGTGGAACGCACATTCTGAAGAGGACGGGCCTTTAATTTCGGTAAAAGAGGAGTTTGCATGTGCCAGTCATACACTAAGTACACACTGGCTTGCGTATAACCGTTCTGGTACACTATTTACTGTCACTCGGAATCGAATATGACGATCATCCAGTTATGATGCAACGACATGAGTTATCAAAGATACAGGACCGGCAGGGCCGTCCACAGATGTTGCACGTGTGGAGGGCTACATATAGTGCGGGAGGGACGGCGGCAGCGTCTTTCCGGCACAGGCACTTGTCTGCCTCGGAATGTAGTCGGGCTTAATCGAAAGTATTGACACCTCGTGTGGTGTTCTTCCAAGCGTTATGGTGTGAAGTGATCATCTCCCAGGTGAGGGGTCGATTTGACACTTTTTCAGGTTTGTCTTAAGGCTATCCTTATACCTTTTCTGTTGCATTTAGCATTTGTTAGGTGACTGTAAAGTAGCTGATTTGGCAGTCTACTGTCGTCCATGTGGGTAACATGGCCAGTCCAACGTAGTTGTTCATGGATAATGGTTGCCTCGATGCTGGTACAGTTGGTGTCAGTGAGAATACTGGCATTTGTTCTCGTCTTTCCAGCGTACTCGGAGGATGGAACGTAGACTACGTTAGTGAAAGTTTTCAAGTGCCTTGGGGTGTCTCCTGTATGTGACCCATGTCTCGCTGCCATACAGGCTTAAGGCGCATATCTGATTCGATGTTCAATCTCTTCATCGATGCCCGCAGTGGTTGACAGGTAGGAGCCAAGATACTGTAAGTGGATAACATTAGAGAGGGAAGTACCATTAACCTGGCTGGATGGTGGAGGTGTGGATAAACCAGGGGCAGGCTGGAATAAAATCTGAGTCTTACGTACATTCACCTCAAGGCCAAAGTATGCATACACATCTGGATAGGTGTTCAGGATCTCCTGTACGTCACTTTCAGTGTGAGCGATGAGGGTGGAGTCGTTCAGTAATGGAAGTGGCCCAACACCTTTGTTTTTGCCTGGAGTCATCGTATGTTGAAAAGTCTCTTCATCCGGTACAGGATGTCCACCCCACTGGCTATATTGGCCCTGTCACGAGTAAGGATTGCAGCCATGAAAATGGAATAGAGAGTTTGTGCCAGTACATATCCTTGTTTTACCCTCGTTTGGATGTGGAAGAACTTAGGCTGGGAGCCATTGTGCAGGACACTGCCGTTCATACCATCGTGGAGTTGCCTCACAATGGTGATGAATTTTGGTGGGCAACCAAATCGACTGAGGGTCCGCCAGAAGACCATGTACATGTCACGACGCTGTTCTCTACACTATTCCTGTATCTGGCGGGCAGCAAAGATCATGTTAATTGTCCCACGTGATTGTCTAAAGCTATATTGAGATTCTGGAAGGAAGTTTTCCTCCACAGGAAGAAGTCTGTTTAAGAAAACTCTTGCCAGCTACGGACAGCAGCGAGATCTTGCTGTAGTTGCCACAGTCTGACAGTCTCCCTTGTTCTTATAAATATTGACGATGGAGACGTCTTTAAGATCTTGGGGTATTTCCTCCTGATGGATGCCTTATTTGTCTTTAATTAGGGAGTTACCATCGGGAGATGGGAGGGGGCTGCGCCATGATTAGTTAGCCCATACATTGTTTTAGTGAATTGAAAAATTTGCACATCACATGCTCATCTGTAATTTTTTTAATTTCACACACTTTATTTCTGCACCATCCGTCCTTTATATCACGAAGTTTGTGCTGGGCCATCGCTTTCTTCTGGCAGAAGGGAATCGGCTTTGGTCCAAGACTGTGAGTTGTTCTGCCAGTCAGTGAGGGCAGCACGTTTACCATTGACAAGAACGTTGGTTTCCTGGTTATTTTCATCAAACCAACCCTGGTGTTTTCTTTCGATCTGGCTTAGTGTTAAAACCTCTTGTGGAGGCTTGTTGCCTTTGCCATTTTGGGGGACTTGTAAGGAGAGTTTGGCTCTGATGGGCCGATGATCTGTGTCACAGTGGTCTGAGCCACACATGGCTTGGGTTATGAGGACAAATTGGCGATCTCTCTCTGACAATGATTTAGTCAATAAGATGCCAGTGTTTGGATCGTGGGTGTTGCCAAGAACTCTTGAACTTGTCGGCTTGTCTAAAAAAAAGGTGTGGGTAATAGTGAGGGTGTGTTCAGCACACTTGCCGAAGAAGAGTACGCCGTTGGGGTAGCACTACCCCATTCCGTTTCTCCCTAAAGTTCCCTGCCATAAGTCAACATCTCTGCCAACTCTGGCATTGAAGTCACCGAGGAGCACAACCTTATCTTCTCTGGGGATAGAGGTTAGCATTCTGTCAAGGTCGGTGTGAAAGGGTTCCTTAATGTCTTCCTCTGCAGTCTGCATCCAGTGTTGGTGCGTATACTCTGATGAACAAGGCATGACGTGAGTAATCCATTGGGACTCGGAGCGTCATGAGGCGCTCGTTGACCCCAACAGGTATTTCAATTAGTCTTTGTAAGATGATGGATTGGCGAATGGCAAAGCCAACTCCATAAATATGGTTTCTCTCCTCAGCAGGCTTACCCTTCCAAAAGAAGGTATAGCCGGGGCGCTTTTCTGTGAGTCGACCCTCGTCTGGGAGCCGGGACTTACTAATGGCTGCTATTGATTTTGTTCCTAGATACTTCTTTTGCCACAAGGGCCCTGACATACCATGCTGCGGCCATACGAGGTTGTATAATTTGATTTTGTTTGATCTGTGATTATGGTTTTGACCACATTAGGATGACCTTACTGGGTGCAGTTGCCCAGTCATTTTTTTTTGTTCATGCAGGCTATATTTAGGGTAGCTTTTCCAGCCCCCTTCCCCTGTGGCGTGAGCAGAGCGGCTCCTGGAAAGGGCTGCTCAGTCACACAGACAGGACCAAATTGCACTGCTCCTTAGATCCCAGTGCATAAATGACCATCTTATATATGCCGCCCATGTGCGGCATAGGAGCGTGTGAGTTGATTTATGTGGTGAGGCAGGAGCGAAGGCTGCAACCACACATTTTGGCTCTCTTTTTTTCTGATCCAGTGGTGCAGGTAGTTGCAACGACTGAGGAGAGGGAGATTTGCAATGGACTCCCGATATCCCAGTTTGTTGGGTTTCGCTATAGAAGCCTATCCATCTTCCATTGCCTTCATCCGCCTGTGTAGTCGTTGGGTTCCTGTATTGGTCACCTTTTCCGCCTATTCCACCGTTGGGGTATTACTGGAGCTCTGTAAGCATGTCTGAATGATGCAGGGCCCCACCAAAGATTTTTCTGTTGGAGTTTACTTCCAAAGCCTTATACCAATCAAGGTTAACTCGCAAAACAGCAGCAGCAGGACTGTGGTTGGTAGGCGCCAGGGTGTGTCCACATGCAGGCGGGCCTATGTGCCATACCTCTGGGGCCCTATTCTACTCCGAGATCCCCTGCTGGTCTTGGCTGGGGCCGCAAGGCACCCATTTTCCGTGTGCTGCCACGAGGAGGCACTGCAGGAGTCTTGGTAGGCTGTGTACTGGCAGGGGAAGACTTATGCATGGCTGCTTCCATGTTCACCAGGATAGGTAGCTGAAAGTGAGAGGAAGCAAGCAGTGCATTCACCTTAGCACTCTAAACACACTCGCCACAAACATTTCTCGAACAACTTGGTACGACAGAGTTCAGAATGAGCACTGGCTTTTATCATCTCAGAATGGTTGGTATGCCTGGCTGTGAAAAGAAGTAAATTTATTTGCAATAAAACTTTCCCAGAGAGCAATGTTTAGATTCCCCGTTCGTTTTGTCATATTGTATGACCCTTAGAGCGTTCGATAACATCTTATGGCAAGTGAAGTACATGCTCGGTGAAAAGCCTTGTTGGCAATGTTTTTACTTGGCCCCGCCCCTTTGTTCCTCTGACT
This sequence comes from Homarus americanus, assembly GCF_018991925.1. Taxonomy (NCBI): domain Eukaryota; kingdom Metazoa; phylum Arthropoda; class Malacostraca; order Decapoda; family Nephropidae; genus Homarus; species Homarus americanus. The sequence goes on along the minus strand of NW_024736071.1, from coordinate 8,373,221 downwards.
TCTAGCATACATAAGCATTATTATGAGACCATTTTCTGGTCCAGATTTACGGGAAGAAACGAAATAAATTTGACTATTTTCCTAAATATATAGTATACATTATATATTACGAAATATACGATATACTACTTGAATAGTTAACAGCTTCCTGAGGGGAATAAATGGTGTAAGAAGTATTGTGATACACCAAGGTTCAATAGCTGTGCTTCCTTCTCACTTTACGATCAGCTAAGTTAAGCAAAGACAAAATCCAGCCTTGTAGACCCTACAAGGCTTAGAAAAAAACCCGAGATTCTATATAATTGTGCCCAACTATAATATGCCGTTTGGCATATCCCAGTTAAGCAGATTAAGTTTAATGAGGTTGTCTTGTCAGTGTTTGCGATAAGCAAGGTATATGGCCTTGGTGATGAGACTCTAAGTTATATAAAAATTTAAACGACAAAACAAAATGCTGTTGATTACACTGCAGTAGCAAAATGGAGTCAGTATATAGCCTATTGTGAAAGCATTGCATAACACAAAGCAATTTTGTTACAGAATCTACAAAGTTGGAATTATGTTTTAATTTTGAGATATTAACAATTAAAGGAAAATTTATAATGTATAGAAAACTTAAATCTTTTATTTCCCCCAAATTAGTCTGCTATTTCCTGCAAGTCAACAAAAAGTAGGCTGTAGTTTAACACTTAATCTGTATGATTTTCATATGAAATAGGATTTAGGATGCTGTTTCCCAGCCTTGGCAAATTTGGACGTGAAATTGATACTCAGGAAAGTTTCACGTTGCAATTTATAAGGTGAATATTAAAGCACTCAGGTGAAGAATGCATAGAACATATACAATGTCAAGGCTTTACTTGCTAGGAACTCCAGAGATCTTTTCTTTTACACGCTTCTATTCATTTTTTTGGAAGCTTGAGAGTTCGTGTGGCAATCCATGAGAAGACACAAACATCATCTTATTTTTGTCCATCTGACACTGCACAAAGCTAAAGCACAAACTACCATTGCTAAAGAATATATTACCGTGATCACTTTTAAAAATCGCGTCATCACAGTTGACAAAAGGAACAAAGGGGCTGAACCAAGTGACGTATCCATAGCAAGCCAATCAACAAGGTTGATATGTTTTATTTTTTTATTTTTTTTTATTATTTTTTTTTGGGGGGGGCACCCCCCTACATCCTTGTGTAAGGTGAAGCGCAGAAGCGTTTACAGCGCCCAACAGGGAAGCATGCTAAGTTCATGCTTGCCTTTATGTCTCATGAGTTAAGGGTGTAGAAGCCTGAAGAGTCAAGGGCATAGAAGCCTGAAGAGTCAGTGGTTTATGTCATCAAGTTATTGGAAGCTCCAACAACTCCCTGAATACGAATTCGCAACTTTCGACTTACAACAGGTACCTACTTTACTGCAAGGTGAACAGGGACTAATGGGGGCTAGGAAGTATGTCCAAACAACTTCCACCGGCCCGGAAGGCTATGATATAATCGCTGATGATTTTTTTTGTATCAGTGTCTCCAGTCGCAAAAAAAACACAAAAAAGTTACACTGTCATTCATGCCAATGCAGCGTTTCATAGCATAAGAAAACTTAAACAAAGCCTAAAAAAAAAGAATCGACTACTACGGAGGTCTATGGGAGTGGTATTATCTACCCTTCTAACGTTAGCACTGGCGTGTGTATAACTATTCTGGTTGTTAAATTGCTGCCGGCGCGGCCTGCGTATAACCCTTGAAAGTGTGCCAAGTGCACTAAAGACACTGGCAGGTGTATAACCATTCCGAGCATGTAATTTAGTGCACTCCGTACCCGTCATGAGCGTATACTCGTGTACTCCGTTCCCAGAATTTGCGCGGTACTACAATTGTTGGTACAGAATCAAGATACCGCACCGTAACGACAAAAAGCGAGGCGAATTCAGATCTAAAGTGTTTTATATATATATATATATATATATATATATATATATATATATATATATATATATATATATATATATATATATATATATATATATATATATATATCGTAATTTTGACTAGAGTATTATATATGTTGGATAACAACAACAGAATATTAATTTAGTTTATTGGTAGTGTTGGCGAGATAATTTGTACACTCTTGGTTGCTATAAAGGCTGTTAATTGCTGGTCAGTGTGCATGACACAGTTGTGAAGCTGATGCGTTATAATCTCGGCGGATTTAGCCAAAACTTCAAATCTTAAGGTCAACATGAACATAATATTCTGAGGTCTATTTATAACTTATAATTATATGTGATTAAATAGAATTTCTTGAAATTTATTAAACAGATGGCTTCTTTTTGTAAAAATATGTGTTAAACAGTCAAAAGTTCACTACTCCATCTAACTGAAGTATAAGTAACCAGCGGGAGGAGAGGGAACCATTCTAGCAGTTTCTGTTAACCAAAATGTTGGATAGTAACTTAAGTTTCCTGGATCTCTCCTGCAGCTCACTGTGATGCTCTGTTTACCATGTTTACACGACAATTTTCACCTCGTTGACAAGTACGCCACCTTTTAAAGTGCAAGAATGTTCCTAATGCAGGCTCATGTAACTATATTACATGACTTGGTGAACAGAACGAAAAGGTCGATGTACCTGGGTGTTATTCTCGGTCCTAGATACTGACCACTGCGAGATCTCGTTTGTAATAATTACAAAAGGTCATGATTATTATCCACAGACCTGCTTGTGTGTGTAACCAGTTGGTTCAGAGTAACGAAGTACAGTATTACGTATTATCAAGTATACTAGATTTTTTATTTCTAAATACGGGTCACCATTTTTTGTGTGGGAGAAAGAAAGATAAAAAAAATAGTTGTCAACATTTATTTGGATAATTAATAGTAACGTTTAACATTTAATAAAAACGACGTCATAATAAGTAAAAGGGTAAGCAGTTGTCTATTACACAGCCATAGGTTAATAGTCAACGTAACCACACTCAGACACTGCTCGTCACTGTAGGTTTAGGTCGATGTGTAGCGGGATGCTGCTACCTCCCCCGGCCCTTATCATGGCAACAAGTGCAGGCATTAATGGGTTGTGGTTGGCTGACCGAAACAACTGTCATAAACACGAGCGGTTATTGTGTTTTTAAGTCAACGTATGAAGGCTACCCAAATACTGGACAATGGTGCGTACCGACAGATCTTCCCGGGACAACAGGACAAGACGCCTGCCAACCCTATACGGTATATAGCAGTATTAATAAAAATGAAAATTTACGTTCAGTGAGCGGCGCCTGCCGGAGCAGTCCCCTAAAAGTGCTTGTGAATATATAGGCATTTGCTATAGGGAGAATATGGTAGTCTACCATTTACTGTCCTCGGGGTCGCTGCCTTACCTCTCTGTTCACCCAGCTGCAAGAGGGTACCAAAATTTTACAGTTGAGGAAGAGAAAGCGATGAAGTGCAGTGCCGGCTTAGTATACTGAAAAGCTTAGTGTACATTTTCCTATGTTCACACTGCCCCTTCCGGGCCATCAGTCACGTCAATATGCACTTCATCCTTGACCACTTTAGGGTCAAGACGTACCTGGCGCTCCTCTGGGAGCAGCCAGGTCAACTGTTATGTTGGCCCATACCAACTCCCTCCTCTGAACCCCTCCTCCTTACCGGAATATCAACAAGTTCTCGCCAGAAGTTACAATTTCATTTAGGAAAGGAATGGAACCAGTGTTGAACAGTGGTGAATAGTGCTTAAGTCAGTGAGAGCAACTCAACAGTAACAGCTGAGTCGTACCCAAGTTAACCTTCACACAGTGAGGTCCCAGGTACTCCGTGATAACTGCCCGTGAGACCCAACAACAACCAGCGATGTGTTAATCCGTCTACGATAGGAAGGCCTGGGACCACACCTCACTCATATAACACCATCTGTGAGGGAATTACTTCACCACGTCAGGTCCCTCATAACACCATCTGTGAGAGAATTACTGCACCAAGTCAGGCCCCTCATAACACCTTCTGTGAGGGAGTTACTACACCACGTGAGGCCCCTCATAACACCATCTGCGAGGGAATTACTACACCACGTCAGGCCCCTCATAACACAAATCTGTGAAGGAATTACTACACCACGTGAGGTCCCTCATAACACCATCTGTGAGGGAACTACTTCACTGCGTGAGGTCCCTTCTAACACCATCTGGGAGGGAGTTACTACACTACGTGTTTGCTGTTCAACACCTACATTAATCTGTATGTTCACTGTATGTTCCTTTATCTTTCTTTAATGAAGGCTTTTGTTAAAACACCAATGTCAAAGTATGTAACAAGTCATTTATGTCCAATGAATATTTTCAGCCTTCGGGCTGCAGAACTTTTTCAATAAACCGTCAATTACTATTATTATTATTATTTAATTATTAATGTACTGTAGACTTGTCTGTTTATTGTTAGTATTACTGCTGCGAGGAATAATGGAAGTCCAGGCGATAGAAATTTTTGTAGGGAGTAAGGAAGTCATGGCACAGGGAAAGGGTTGTATTATTAACCATTATTATTCTTGTAATGTTCAGAAAAAGAAAATTTATTTCTTTGGTCATATAATTAGGAATGAGGGAATAATAACAAATATTAATGGGCAAAGTTAAGAATAGGAGGGCCAAGGGAAGGCAGAGACTGGGATGGATGAAATAAATTAAAAATTGGGTCGTCAGAGAGATACAAAACCTTAGAGGATTGGTAAAAATAACCCGAGAACGTTTAGAGTGGAGGACTGTGGTCGCCAACCCTCTGATTGATTTATTTTATGCAGATGAATTATAGGAAATTACCCATTTGGAGAGGGATAGGAACAGTCACAAATAGGCGGTGGAATATCGACAGACGTGATGGAGTGAAGATATGCATAATGGTGGTGATTGTGTCTGCTGTACAATTCAATAAACTATAAACAAATTATGTAGTCCATATTAAAGTCTCCATTACTAACTCCCTGGTAGATACACTGGACAAAAACTCCGAGCTCTGGGGGAAAAGGATGATTAGTCTACTTGTAGTAGTTTCATCCCAGAAATTGGGACCGATTTTACTTTATGGGTCGGATACAAAGGTCGGGGGTCAAAAATCAGGAGAATTAACCAGCAAAGCGTGAATTTTAACCTTGACCTTTAAGAGCCAGTCACAAATACACTACGTGACAGATTCATCTAAAACAGTGTACGAAATTTTGTCTTAATATCGAAGAATTTCAAAGTTACTGACCAATTCTGTGATGGACGAACAAATGAACGAACGAATGAACAAAAGTATGTACAATGAACGAGTGAAAACAAACTAACGAACAGGCTGAGTCCAGTATATTCTCATCAAAACTCGTTTGGCCACGAGTTTAATGATAGCTCCAAATATACCGTAACAAATAATATAACTTAGGAAATAAATGTTTCCAACGTGCAATCTTGAAACGACACCCTGTTAGAGGGAATCTTATGAGAACCGTAAAATACGTCCTCTCGCCTGCCTCACAAAGGAACATAAATAAAAATTATACAATGAAAATAAGATAATCATAATAGTAACAGTAATAATGATAATAGTAGGAATGATTATACTAGTAAGCGGGGGATTATAATCAGGCATAAGACATGATAAATTAGACAAGAATGAAATGTAAACATTGCATCTGCTTTGTCAGTTATTTTGCTCCGTTCTGAAATCCCCATTATAATCTAAGATAAGAAATTTCATTAAATTTAACACATTATTTCTAGACCTAATTTCGCATCAAGAAAATTCAAAGAGAGAGAGAGAGAGAGAGAGAGAGAGAGAGAGAGAGAGAGAGAGAGTCATTGGCCGAGTCGTTAAGGTGAGACAGCAACGCTCACCAATTTTCCCAGGACTGGAGAATGTCAGGTGGTGATGGTGCCAAAAACCAAGAAAGTATATATTCTCATGAGATACGGTTATGGCTGACCATTTGGTATGACCGCTAATTTGGTGGTACAGTGATTACAGTCCCGCTGTTTAATTTACGGCACTCCTAGTTTTTACACGGGGCGGATATTTGAGGTATATACCATAGTGGGTGTGGATGCCATAGGGGGTGTGTGTGTGTGTGTAATAATAATAATAATAATTAACGGTTTAATGAAAGAGCATGGCAGCCGGAAGGCTCAAAATATACAGAAACATAATTTGGGAATGGGTCTCTTGATTTACAAATACAGTAATATACAAGTAACACAAGTGATACAAATATGATATATAATAACTAGCTGGGGAAAAGCTCAAACTACAGGGCATTTCAACATAGTGACAGAGTAAAAAGTAAGATTGACTGGGAGTGAATACACTGGTTGATTACAAGTTATTGATAATTTTTACAATGGTTGGGACTGGGCTGTTCTTATAGCGATCAGTTCGTTCTCGTATGGGCTGGATGCGGTTGTGGTGTCGAACAGGAATTCTTGGGCGAGGGATCTCGGGTGGTAGTAGGAGCCGGTGTTGAGGATGGTGCAGATGTGTGTGTGTGTGTGTGTGGTACTAGAGTTAAGTGAGGTAGTGTACCGGTAGTGATTATGTGTGGTACCGTAAGGAATGTGATACCATAATGGGATTGTGTAATAGGCATGGTACCATTATGAGTGTGGTACCGGTGAGTGAGGTAGTAGCCTAGAGTATGGTTTTGTATTGAGTGTGAAGTTGTTAAGTATTGTCACGAGTGTGGTAGTTAGCCCTCGTGTGGTATTATAATGTGGTACAGTAGTAAGTGTGGTACCAAGAAATATTGTACCATAGTAAGTGTGGTACAGTTGTGGAAATCTGTTCCTGTTCCCCCTGTGGTAACCCGTGTCTCCAAACAGCCAACCTATCTGACCTACAGCAAACCTATCCACCAATCACGTCCGTCGTTACACGACAAATACCCAATTATTTTTTATTTTAATTTTGCCACTTAAAGCGGCTAGTTTATTGTGCACCCCATACTCATCCTGTGAGCGGTAGCGCAAAAGGATTACAGAGTATGGTTTACAAAGGGTCAGAATAATTAACCCCCGTGGTCAGAATATTATGACATTGAATGTTACAGAGTATTTCAAATAAATTCTTTGTTTAGTTCTATACATAAAGAGTAACTTATTCGCAACTGCGTGAGTACAGGAGTGTGAGGCAGTATGTCTGGCCGCACACATTGTTATTCACATTTGCGTGAGAGGTATTCAAGCACATTGTGTGTTTGGTTCTATACATGGGAACTGATATAGCTACTAAGTGCAAAAAAAGGGGATATAATCTTAATATGTCGGCTATCTTGCCATTAGAGATGAAGTGTTGTGCCATTTCACACACAGTGTGCTTGGGCCTGTCCCTAAAAGGTTCTATCTTCACACAGTCGAGGACGTAGTGTTCAAGTGTGTGGCCATATGTATGGCCACACACTTTACATTTTGTCTTGTTCACACCTGCTTGAGGAACATACTGTCAAAGGTACTTATATCCTAACTTTAGTCTAGCGGTTACAACATCTCGTAATCTAGTGATCTTGTGACTTGCTCCATATATATGTTTCGTCCGTCATTACACAACCAATACCCATTCATTCATAAACAGTGATACTGCTGCTGCCATGGTGGCGTTTGGAGACTCGGGTTACCACAGGGGCCGTAGGAACACATTTCCGCGACTGTACCAGTGTGACTCTTGTACCTTAGTGTAATATAATTAGTGTAGTACCATGGTATGGTACCATAATAGCTGTAGTACCATGGTGTGGTACCAAAATAACTGTAGTACCAAAGAGTGGCGCAGTAATGAGTGTGGTATCATAGTGTGGTACCATAGTAACTGTACTACAAGCCTCGCCAATAAATTTGTTAACCGTATAAATAGTGGCTGTGGTATCATAGTGTGATACCATACTTGCTGTGGCGTCATGCTATGGTACCATACTGGCTGTGGTATCATGCTGTGATACTCTACTGTTGCATCTTAGTAATTTGTTGCTGAGGACTGCAGCTAGGTTATTGTGCACCCCGTTTAATTCTGTGAGCGGGAGCGCAAAAAGAATTACAGAGTAGAAGCCACAAAAGGTGTTTATCGGACCCCAGTGGTCATGACATTATGGCATTGAATGTTACAGAGTATTTTCAGTGCATTGTTTGTTTAGGTTGGTACATAGAATTTTGATTAGGTACTAGATGGGAAGTGTGGATACAGCCTTAGTGAGGATAAGGAGTCGTTGATGATGAGTCTGTCAGTGGCAGCGCCCTCAATAAGTTTCAGGGCAGTGAGAATGGTAAATAATTCAGTTTGTAGAGTGGATGCCCAATTACTAATTCTAGCTCCTTTATTGCATTAACAGTTAGGCTGAGTCACAATAACAACACTTCCAGCCCTCCCACAGACTGTGTTAAGAAAGCCGTCAGTGCAGATGGTCTGTATGATGTTATTATCAGTCTGTATATTAATAATGTGTGTGTTCTAGAGCTCTCACTTTGGCAGTGTGTTGGAAATAAGAATTATGTGCTGCCAGTCGTTGAGGCGGGTACGTGGGTGTCGAAAAGAACTGTTCACCAGGGTGGTGGGAAGCGCTGCTGTGAACAAGCTTTGTACAATTGGTCTAGTGATCTAGTCCAAACATCCCCATATGTGTAGCTGTAGTTTACATCCATTTAGATTCACCAGTTTCCTGATACATATATTCTAGCAGTTTCTTAGAAGCAATGTTGTCTGGATCATCACGCAAGAGCCTCTAGGCTATCATGAGGTTGATTCCAATTATTCAGTCTTTTACACTGGGTATACCTAGTTCCTTCCTCATACTGAGTAATTTAGTGATCATGGGGCAGCCTTAAGTAATTCTTGGGGCTTTATTTTGCATTTGTTTGAACTTGTTGATGCCTTATCCGTCACGTAGGACCAGGGCTGGTGCGTGGTAATCTATTTAGTGATCTCATATAGCCTAGGTACATTGTTTTGGCAATTCTGCTATTAGTGCTATAATGTGGGTTGTATCCCGATATACATTTAAAGAGTATTAACTTATCAGTACATTGGCAGGTTAGCTGTTGTATGGCAGGTGAGGTACAGGGGATAGAGACATCGAGATATTTAAAAGAGGAGACATAATCACTGGTGTTGTTACATATCTTAAGCTTTGATGGTCCACGTTTGTGGTTTACCAGTTTGTTTGTTGAATAATTTAGTTTTCTCTGGAGATGATGAGACCAAGGTTCTCACAGGCTGACTGTACATGGTTCAGGATGGTTTGCATTTCACTATGTGTTTTAGTATGTATAAGAATGTCATCTGCATAGCTAGCGGTAACATTGTTGGGACTGTCTGAGAGTGACCTTAATAATGCATTCATAAGAACATTGAACAAAGTGGGACTAAGTACCCCACCTTGGGGGGGTGCCAAGTTGCATATCCTTAACTTCACTTTTGTAACCCTGAAACAGTGCAGCAGCCCTTCTATGTAACAGTCGACCTCCTATATCCATTTTGGCTAGTTCGTACAATATAAGTTGCCTATTGGCACTACCAAATGCAGCTCTTAGGTCAAGAAATGTGGTGTATCTGTGCCTTTCATCACCATGCACAGTTAGAAATGTGGTGATGCAATTGTGTACACCTTTACCACGAGTGAAGCCATTTATGTTAGGAGACATGTGTTCTCTGATTCTATTTTAGAGTCTGCCAAGAACCATCCTCTCAAAGGTTTTACACAGGCAGCTGGTTAGTGATATGGGGCGGAAGGCATCAGGCTGTCTCGGCTTGGGTATTGGTACAATAATACTGCTGGTGCATGATGTGGGTAGTTGACCTTCGGCATGACTCATGTTGTACAATGCCAGTATATTGATTGCCCGGCACACACCTTAGTAGTCTAACGATATTGTAGGCGACTCCGTCCTCACCAGGGGCAGTGCTTCTACCCCTGGCTCCCACTCAGTATAGTGAACATCACTCTCATGGTGCTGTTTGTACAGCAATCAGGTAATGAGATTACGTCTTGTGTAATACCATTGTGTGGTGTCGTCAATAATTTTGTTAATTGGTGAATCTGCTGACGGTTCGTTTGGGCCTCATCTCGGGTATGTTCAACTATTCCATACCACTTGATAGATAGATAGATAGATAGGTAGATAGAAAGCGTATGTGTAATATCTCAAGGCTATGCCTCTTTATATTTGTGTACGTATGCTTGAGTACCGGAGTACCGTATGTGTCCACATTTTACAATATATATATATATATATATATATATATATATATATATATATATATATATATATATATATATAAAATCTCACACAACATTTATATTACCAATCTCTTGTGTCATGAGAGCCGACCAATCACAGGCGGGTATTGATGGTGGCACTAAATTGTCACCGTTGTTCCTCGGTGGAAATTCATAATTCATCGACTCATACCGGATACTTTTTTATTGTTTTATTTTTTTTATTTTACCAAACACGTCAACTAAATTTATGAACTCCTTTGAGAAGTGGGTGGAGGGGGGGGGGGGCATTGACACTATCATTGGTGGATCATATTCAGGCTGGCGAAATAATGGATCTGCCACCACACTTGAGGACTCGAGAAAACAACAGCACAAAAGCAATTTCTCTTTACTCGTGTAGAGAGAGAGAGAGAGAGAGAGAGAGAGAGAGAGAGATATAACTACTGGTATTCCTCCTTTGCTGTCATATAAAGAAAATTGGTACAATTATTGAGACGAGAATTAATGATAAACATCTCCCCTGGTTCCTGGCGTTGTCTCTTCTATCAATTTGTTTCCCTGTGACAAGCGGCATGTATTTTTCTGTCAGTGTTGTGGGTTTCCTCCAGGGCGGGATTGGTGCGTCTGACGTGAACAGATGTTGCTGCCCTCTATAATGTTACCTGTCAGGAACTCTGTCTTTTTGTCTATCTGTCTGTCTGTCTCTCTGTATGTATGCCTACCTATCAGCCTGTCTCTTTTTTCTGTTTGTTTGCCTCTCTCTGTTTTACTCTGAATTATCTGTACACAAGAACTCTCTCCTGTCACCCCTGAACTCCCTCTCTCTCATTCTTCCTCATCCTCAAGTTTTCCTGTATTGAAGAATCTCCCCGTGTGTGTGTGTGTCTCTCTTAAGTGGAATTGGATTACCTGTGGAAGGTCTTATCTAAAGAGATATGAATATACGTGATGATCGGTGGTTCTGTCAGACATTGTGTACTGAATTTTACAGAAAAGAGGAGAGGGAGAAATGATGACATTCTGGTACGTATATATATGGAAAAGCGTTGAAAGGTGTATATTGTGGGTGAGTGGGGATATAGAGTATGTGTTTGAGTGTGTCAGGGAGGGAGGGGGGAGGGACCACCCACAAACACACAACATTATGCACGCCTGCGAATTCAACTATTATTTAAATCCCTTAAAAGGTCTCTTGGCCCGGGCTACTGATGTATTTGTGATGTATTTTATATGTGTCCTCGTCCCTTACCCGCACCAGTACCGGGGGGGCTTATCAAGACTATGAATATTAGTGGGTTTATATCGCGGCTTGAATGACTCACACAGCAGTAGAGAAATAACATTTAAACACAAGATTCGTGAAAGTTTTCTTCGGTTACTTCAAATACTTCAACAACTCACTCGCCCTTTTTTTTTTGTCTTTTATCTTGCAACTCTTGTCTCTCTCTTTTTTTGCCCCTCTCTTTCTCTCTGTCTCTCTCACTAAGACATGTATCGTGTTGCATTATACGTTCTGTCTTAGCTAGGACATATTTCCTGTTCTATCAGAGTTGCAAGACTTGGACAGTGGATCATGTTGGGGCCGGGGCGTAAAATACATACACTCATCATTATCAATATCGTAAATTATGAGTGCAATTATGTTCATCGCCATTTCTTAGGTGGAGATGATAATCGGAGAGTCATAAATAACCCGCAAACACAATGGTCGGGGCTCAGTACAGTTCATGCCCCGGTGCTGGATGACGGATGAAGGTGGGTGTGGAGGGACGTTTTCATCCACCAAATAGACGCTCTTCACATCCACCACCAGCACCACCACTACAACCCGCGACCCGACCCACCACCACCACCACCCACCCCTCCTTCCCTCTGCTCGCCACCTCCTCTCTGTTTTATTGCTTCTGTTGATATCTTTAATTGTAAGGCTGTAATGATGAACCTGTGTGTTGTTTCCCCAGTATGATGCTTAAGCTGGAGGTGGTTGTCCCCTTGAACGTGTACAGTTGTTTTTCCTATTGTTTTACTTGTCACCGTTCACCTATCTGTTTATTTGTGCTGTCTGGGATAAATCTGACCTCAATCTTGTATCTTATTTAATTTGTCATCCCTAGGTGAAGTGGTTGTGATTAAAGATAACATGAAAGTAAGTTCCACAGACCAAAGGGGTAATATGCAACACTTCGGATGTATGTCATTTACAGCTAAGTGAGCTGGTGGTGCCCTGGGTGCTGACCACCAACCCTAAGGACAGGAGGCAGGTAATAGTATCCTCAAAAACAAATTCTGTCTTTAATTGGATAAAAGTGACGTGACTGTAGTAACATAGGATATATTGAACCAGTCCTTAACTCTCTCCCCTGAGGGTTTACCTAGAGCCGCCATCACACGGGTCCGGAGCATCACGATCACTTGTAACTATGAGGCTACATTAGGTATATTTTGGATTACAATTCCATGTGACACCCAGAATTTCTCAAATCTGAGCTTGTCTTGGAGCCGGGACGTTGTGTTAAGAATTACAGAGCTCCTATGTTTGCTTTTTGGGAATTAAGATTTGACCTTTTGGTATTGGAGGTGAGACGTTGTGTTTTGGTTAGAGCTCTTTTGATTTTTTTTTGTGTGGTTTAAATTTGAAGTCTGGGCTCTTTAGGTTAAAATATGGGCCTTTGAAATAGAATCCGTATTTATCTATAACCGAGAACCCAGAGTATAAATCGGGCTCTTAAGCTAGAAGCCGGATTTATAGTCTAGGAACTAGGATTATGATTCTGACCTCTGGATTTTCAGGTATAATCCGGTTGTTTCCGGAACACGATAATAACCATACGATAATTGGAATGTTGAAACTGAAATTACAACACACCGCATTACAATATATAGATGTGTTTCTGAAATACAGTGATGATTCTGATGATGATGATTATTATTATTATTATTATTATTATTATTATTATTATTATTATTATTATTATTATTATTATTATTATTATTATTATTATTATTTTTATTTGTATTAGTTTTATTAGTTTTATTATTATTATTATTATTATTATTATTATTATTATTATTATTATTATTATTATTATTATTATTATTACTGCTGCTGTTGTTGTTAAGTATTATTTCACTCCTACTCTTAGTGTTATTTTCATTATATTAAAGCCATAGACACGACTTTACGTAATATATATGAAAAAAACAAAACTTCTTTACGAACATATATTAAGATTTTCTGCGTCTTTTTTCGAGGCATATTGTCACTTTCTCTCGAAAGCTGATGGCAGGGAAGTGACAGCTGTATGCAGGGCTGTAATTAGAAATGAAAGTAGGAGAGGTGGGGAAAAAGAGGAGAAGTCATATCAGGCCAGTGACATGAGGGGCGAACATGTCACGCAAGTATGATGGTGTGGGCGTGGGTGGGGATGGGGTATGGGCGTGTGTAGGTGATGGGCGTGGGGCAGGGGATGAGGTGGTTATGTAACACTATGCATGTAACCTCAAACACATTTTTTCTTACATTTACTGATTAATTAATTATTAAAGTTAGGGGAAGAAAAAGTTTAATTTGATGTTTTTATTATAACCTATTTATTCTTATTTGGATTTCTTCACATTTCTCTTATTCTTTTTAGTATTATTTCTCATCATTATTACTGAAATGGGAGATAGAATGGAGAGAGTGAGGTTTTTCAGATATCTGGGAGTGGATGTGTCAGTAAATTGATCGAGGAGTAATGAATTGAATCACAGAGTAGCTTAGGGCAAGAAGCCGTAGATGCACTGTATGGAGAGGCAAGGATGGGGGTGGACAGGGGAGTGGTTGAACCTACTTTATTGTATTAGTGAGAGAAGGGGAAGTGTATGGGGTTTAAGCCAGAGTGTGATGAAGCTCTGTTGAGAGAATGGGAAGTGAAACAGTGGTTGATGGTAGTGGTGTTGTAGTGATGGTGGTAGTTGTGTTGTTGTTGTGGTGGTGGTGTTGTGGTGGTGGTGTTTTTTTATGGTGGCGATTGTTGTTGTGGTGTTGGTGATGTTATGGTCGTGGTGTTGTGGTGGTGGTGGTGATGTTGTGGTCGTGGTGTTATTGTGGTGGTGGTGATGATGTTGTGGTCGTGGTGTTATTGTGGTGGTGGTGACACATATACTTGTGTCTGGCTTCAGAGACAAGCGGGTGACAATCTGAGTTTAGAGTATCACGAGCAAGCAGTGAGGATAAGGAGTCAGTTGTGTTGAGACTGTCAGTGGCAGTGTCTTCAACAAGTTTAGAGCTGTGAGTGCGGCAAATAGTTCAGTTTGTAGAGTGGATGCCCAGTTACTAATTCTAGCTCCTTTCACTATTACATTACCGTTAGGCTGAGTCACAATGACAGCTCTTCCAGCCCTCCCACAGACAGTGTTAACAGAGCCGTCAGTGTAGAGGGTCTGTGTGACGTTATTTTCAGTCTGTAGTTTGTGTGTTTGTGTTGGAGAGCTCTCACTTTGGCAGTGTTTCGGAGATAAGGTTTGTGTGGTCCGTCATTTTGGCGGGTACAGGGGTTTCGTGATGTCGAAGGGAACTGACCGCCAGGGTGGCAGAAGACGCTGCAGTGTCTCAGCTTTGTTACAGATGGTCTAGTCCAAACATCCTCATATGTGGAGCAGCAGTTTGGATCCATTTAGATTAACCAGTTTCATGACTCGTATATCCTAGCAGTTTCCTAGAAGCAATGCTGTCTGGATCACCACACAAGAGCCTCAGGGCTATCATGAGAATGACTTCAATATTCTATCTTTGACACTGGGTATACCTAGTGTTTCCTCATACTGAGTACTTTAGTGTTCATGGGACAGCCTAAGATAATTCCAAGGGCTTTATTTTGCATTTTTTCGAACTTGTCAAAGCCTTTTCCGTCACGCAGGACCAGGGATGATGCGTGGTAATCTATCAGAGGTCGTATATAGCCTACTGTAGGTACATTGTTTTGACAATTCTGATATTAGCGCCATAATGTGGGTTGTACCCCGCTATACATTTAAGGGGTTTAACCTATCAGTACATTGGCAGGTTAACTGTTGTATGGCAGGTGAGGTACAGGGGATAAAGACACTGAGATATTTAAAAGAGGAGACATAGTCACTGGTGTTGTTACCTGTCTTAAGCTTTGAATCTTTAGTTTTCTCAGTAGAGATGATGAGACCAAGGTTCTCACAGGCTGACTGTACATGGTTCAGGGTGGTTTGCATTTCACGATGAGTTTTAGTATGTATAAGAATATCATAACCATAGCTAACGGTAATATTGCTGTGGCTGTCTGAGATTGCCTTTAATAGTGCATTCATAAGAACATTGAACAAATTGGGACTAAGTACTCCACCTTGACGGGTGCCAAGATGCATATCTTTAACTTCACTTTTGTAACCCTGAAACAGTGTAGCAGGTAACTACTTATCCAGTGTAACAGCCGGCCTCCTATATACTGTACATTTTGGCGAGTTCATACAATTCTGGCGGTGATGGTAGCGGTGTTGTGGTGGCCGTGATCCTGTTTTGGTGGTGATGGTGGTGTTATGGTGGTGGCGGTGTTGTAGTGGTTGTGTGGTGGCGGTGGTGTTGAGGTGGTGGTGGGTGATGGCGGCTTTTACCGTGGTGGTGTTGGAGGTGGTGGTGTTGTGGTGGTGGTGTGGCGGTGGTGGTGTTGCGGCGGCGGTGGTGGTGGTGGTGGTATGGTGGTGGTAGTGTTGTTTTGGTGGCTGGTGGATTTTATGGTGGTGGTGTTGGAGGTGGTGGTGTGGCGGTGGTGGTATTCTGGTGGTAGTGTCGGAGGTGCTGTTGTGGTGGTGGTGGTATTGTGGTGGTGGTTTTTATATTGGGTGGTGGTGTTGGTGTTTTGGTGATGGATTTTATGGTAGTGTTGGAGGTGGTGTTGTGGTGGTGGTTGTGTTGTTATTTTTGTTGTTGTGATATGGATGATGGTGTGGTGCTAGTAGTGAGGGTGGTGGTGATAGTAGTAGTTGTTGTGAGGGTAGTGGTGAGGGTGATGATGATGGTGATGGTTGTATTTATAGTGGTGAAGGTGAGGGTGGTGATGGTGGTGGTGGTGGTGAGAGTGATGATGGTGAGGGATGATAGTGATGATGGTAGTAGTGAGAGTGATGGTGCTGTTGGTAATAGTGAAAGTGAGGGTGGTGTGGTAATTGTGAGGGTGATGGTGGTAGTAGTAGTGATGGTTGTGGTGGTGGTAGTGGTGAGGATAATGGTGGTTGTGGTGAGATTGATGGTGGTAGTGATGGTGATAGTGATGAGGGTGATGTAATAGCTATGGTGATTGTGATGGTATTGGTGCTAATGGGTAAAACGTCAACATTGGAGACAGAAATCGACAGACTATAAAATTCCTCGTTATACTGAACTCAATAGTGAATATTATGTACGTTCAGGGGCGGAGAAGAGATAAATGAAAACAAATGCTCTGTCTAGATGGTTTCTCCGCTCCCCCTTCACCCTTGGATCATCATGCCCCGTTCTGCTCCACTTTCGATCTCGCCCCGCCCCGCCCTTCCCTTCCGCATCTACCCGGCCACGCCCAACCCCTGACTATGCCCCAAGTCTGTCAGTGCCCCAACCTGGAATTTTATACCCCAGCCTGAGTAGATAACGCTCCGCCCCTAACCTATCATGCCCCCATTTCGCTCGCCTGACCCCATCGTCGTCATACTCATCTACTTCCATCCATTCCCCCCCACTCACACACACACACACACACACCCATGCAGTGTTGCACAAATAATTGATAATTGCTGTTGTAAGTAATTACTTACTGAAGCTTAATTTGCCTCTTCGGTGTTTTTTTTTTTTACATCAGATTAAAATTTGTCCATTATTACTATCTTGAATGATATGATTATTGTTTCTCTTTCCTTGCCAGTTTCTTAATGTCTTACTACCTGAAGTAAGCAGCTTTTTCTTGAATTTTTTCTTGTTTTCCTTAATTCATATTTTTCCTCACTGTTTTTCTCTTTTCTCTCAGCTTCTAACTATTAAGCCAACCTTATTGTACTGTGGGCAAAATAAAACAAACAATAAGGGGTCAATCAATTTCCTGCATAGTTTATAAAACAAATGGGTCGGAGTGGGATCAAATGTTCGACTAAAATATGTAACTCTATAGTTATATCAGAGGTGACCTTATAAGTCATTGCAAAAGATCAGTATTATTTTGTATTATTACCTAAAACATAAGAGGTCTTAGAGTACACCCTGTTTAGAACAATTAGCTTTATAAGTCTTGCCTGCAAAGTTTTATTAAACTTAATTTGAAGGAGAATAAATCTGGAGTATACAGCCAGTTATTTGAAAATCAAAATGGATTTAAAAGGAAAAATGCAGCTAGAGAAACTATATTTGGTTGATAATTTTGGAACAGCTTTTCACGCGGTAAAAACACAGTAAAATTCTATATATCATGAGCAAAATGGCAACAAGTGACTGCAGTGATAGTGAAGAGGGTTGCAGTGAGGACATGACCGGATAGCAACCTATTTAGGCCTACCAACCCGAGTTGAGCTTTCTGGTTAAAAACCCGGGTGTATATATATATATATATATATATATATATATATATATATATATATATATATATATATATATATATATATATATATATATATATATATATATATATATTGTATGAGACAATAATACTGCACCACAAAAAGTAGCTATGGAAAATAAATTGATTATAAATTAAGACATTTTCTCAAAACTATAATTTTCTTAAAAATATAAATATAGAAGTAGACAGAACAGTGACTCAAAAAGGGGAAGTTATTTCATTACATCAGAGAAAAATAAAGTGTTTACCCCTAGAGAATTCACAGTTCATGTTGAAGCTTGAAGCAATGTTACGAACATTAGAAATTAAATAACAATTTAGGCATTGTTTACATAACATTACAGTGTTGAAGTTCATGTGCAGTTTACGACTTCTGCTTTACCTTAAAACATTCTGTGGCTCTGTACTAGGATTTCAGCCTCTTCTGTGCCTGGTCTGTTTCCCAGTTTATTATGAACATAACCAAAAGTTGAAAAAAGAGACGTTTAACTGAAGCTTAACTTGACATTTCCACGAAGCAACAAAATTCTTATGACACCACAGCAGTTGGCTCTTATGCCTTAGCTTATGTGCAATCCTTCACCATATAATATCGGGGTCAGGAATTCGTGATACAGTGGGTGAGAACCCTTACATGATGCGAGTCGTCGTGCCGAACCTCCCCACCATCGCACGGTGTGGAACTGGTAACGAAGCAGAGTTTTTCGGGTCAGGACTCGACACACGAGATGGGAAGGAGAAAAATTATTAATATGAGCCGACGATGCTACTGATGACTGATGAGGAGTGAAGCTAATATCTTGTTTACTAAACGAAGGAACCATATTTGTGTGTCTGTCGCCATTTAGCTGTATATCTCAGAATATAATGGGGAAGTCTGGGCCCGTATACACAACTTTTATGCTAATGACATACTAGTACTGTTAGCTAGCAGTAAAATTTAAAAGTTATGCTCAAAGCTTAACTAGCAAACTTTTACCGCACAAATAGTTGTTTGTTAAGTACCGCTAAACAGCGCTAAAGATAGCAGGAGTTCATCATATAAAATGGTCTTATGGCTGAATAACCTCAAAAACATTATGAAGATTAATTTCAATATTTACATTTATATACATTTTGATCATTAAAAAAAAATCTAATTATGCGGTTTGAAGGAGGATTTATTCCTTGCCGTGCTGTTTGTAAACAATCATGTTATTGAGGAAATGGAAGTCTCAACCCCACTAAAGAAAAGGAAGCCCAACTGGATAGCAGACCAGACTTTATTATTGGTGGATGACATTGAAGAGAAAAAGTTAATATTGAATGGCCGGTTGAAGGCTTTCCTGAATAATAAAGACAAAAAGAGGGAGTATTTTTCGTTATCAACCCATCTCCTTTTAATGATTTTTTTTCTTACCATTTTGTAGATCTCACCGAGTAACGAAAGAATATACTTGGCATTAAGCGGCGCAGACCAAAAATAAACGCGATATTCGCGATTTATTACTTGTAAAAATCACGTATTTTTCCAAGTCCCAATTTCATGTTATTGTGACACTCAGCGTCGCTCTCGTTTCGTTAACCATCCATCACCTTTTTTCACAGGAAAAAATAATTTTTTCGCAAATTTTCTTTCCGTTTTAGAGGATTCTGACATTTATCTTTGGGGCAAATCACTTTTTATAGTTAGGTTAGGTTACCTGACCTAACAGGCCACGTCCTAACCTAAACTAACTAAAAAAGTGATTTGCCCCAAATATAAATGTCAGAATCCTCTAAAACAGAAAGAAAATTTGCGAATTTTTTTTTTCCTGTGAAAAAAGGTGATGGGTGGTTTAGAAAAAATAACCAAAGAGGGCATGGCTGGACTCCTTACATGTTTCCTTGATTTCCTCATTCACTAACTAAAATCGACAGTCAAGTAGTGGCCTTTGGCTTGCATGTATATTGTTGCTATATTAACAGCAAATTTGTTAGTGTGGCTTAGCAGAGAGAGAGAGAGAGAGAGAGAGAAATGTGGTGTTAACAATATTTCACATAGCCTGTTGTGTCACCATATACAGTACACACGCACATGGCCACACGTTGGTTGTGTGTGGGTGGAGGGGGGGTCATGACGAGGCGTGAGGGGCAGCCGTTCATTACCTCGAATCACCGCTGTTAAAAGCTTGTAAATCATATTTACTATACAATATTGTAGTTGTAAGTTATGTCTATTGAAGTTTTTTTCTCGAAGTATAATCTGGATGATCGCTCGGAATAGCTCTGTATAAACCTCTTACATTAACCCAAACAGCAGTGTCCCTCGCAATGGTTGTTAGATCATTCAAGTAATAGGTGTGTTGGTGGGGAGGTTCAGCACAACGACTTGCCGTCAAGTAAGGGTCAGTGATTCCATTAATTTAGGAGACAACATTGATTTTGGATACAGCTTTATATCTAGGATGCCCTTGATATGCTATTAAGTGTACAGGAGTTTATATCTTTTCTCCATGGTGGTTTTGTATGTTTGTAACACGGGAGCTCCAAGTAACTTAATCCATATGTGTACAGAATCACCCAGTCATCCCTATAAAATTTATTTAATGCAGTAGAAACCATTTTCAATTGCTAACTCAGATGCATCGCCTCCGTGTGAATATTTGCATTGTTCACACCCTCGTTATGTCTTGCCCAATTTCATTTCTATATTCACAACATATCTTATGGAATTTCAGAGATTTTTTTTAGGAAAGTTTCACACATTCTTCCTGACTATTCCACAATATAATATCTATTAAGAATTTTTAAAGAAAGTTTTTAGTTAAGTCAATCAAATATACACAATGTAGATGATACTGCTCTTGTTACGGAGAGTAAAGAGTGTTAGAAAAATTGGTTAACAGATTAGTGAAAAAAAAGGTGAAGAATATGGCTAAAGCTAGGATTCCATATATGTGTTTGCAGTGCGTTTGCGGTATGTGTTTGCGTTAAATTGCTTTGGAAAACGGGCACACTTTTTTTTCCATTTGCAGTTGCATATTCTATAGGAACAGGATAGGAAAGATGGCTCACAGTGCATCGAAGCTACGACGCTATTTATATGAGCAGGATGATTTGCTATTAATTACCCTGGTTTTGTAATAGATCATGCTTGATGCAATGGGAAAACGGTCAAGGGAACATAGATGGTGGGTGCATAAATTGCTGCTGAATCGGTCCCAATTTGGAGCCTAAAATACTTTGGTAAAAGAGCTAAACTTGGATGGAGAAATACTTGTATGGTCATCGCTTTTCCCTGTGATACTCACCATCCAAATCCTCCCTAACCACGATATCAATGATGCTTTTCCATGTATTGTGGACCAGTTGTACATCCTTGTAGGAGGTCAAACTTGCATTATAAACACACTCATGTTGGCACCCAAATTCAATCAACTTCTCAGTCTCCTTGACATAATTTTTTTTTCCTCGAGGCCCTTTGCTGGGTGAGGAGAGCACGTGTATGAAACTAGGACTAATGACCTTCATAGTGTGGGATTCCCTCGTCCATTTTCATACTGTTGCGTTTTCAATCGCTTCAGGGACCGATTGAAATGTACTGCAAACGCATAACGCTAACGCAACCGTGACAATGAAAACAGCCGTGTACATTTCAATATGTTCTATTTTGGGCGCTAATGCTACCGTTACTGCGTGAATGGAATCCTAGCTTAAGAGTTAATGCTGTAAAGACGAAAGCAATGATTGTTCCTAATAATGAATACATCTTGAAAATAAAAATTATGATAGATGGCAGGGAACTTAAGCAAGAGAATATTTTGTGTACTTAAAGGAGTAACATTAGTGGTGGTAGAAGACATCAAAGTAAGAATAGATCAAGAGACCTGATAAAAAGGGATAATAATTTTAATTTGAGAAAAATGCTGCTGAAATGCTGTGTAAGGTCAGTATTGCTGTAGGGGTCACAAACGTAAACAGTTTCAGCAGACACCAGATGGGGGTCAGAGGCCTTTGTAGTGTGGTGCTACAGGAGAATGATAAGAATAAGTTACACGGACAAGGGAATAAATGAAAATACTCTCCTTGAAATTTATAAAATAAGGAAAACGAGAAACTTTAGCCAGAATAGTTAAGGATGGAAGGATACTAGCAGAACTATTAATGGGCAAAGTTAAGGGTAAGACGACCTGGGGAAGGCAGAGACTGAGATGGATGAATTAAATTAAAAAGCTGGGTCCCTAGACATATGCCAAATCTTAAAGGATTAGTAAAAACAGCCCAAGAACGTTTCGAGTGGATGACTGTGGTCGCCAACCCCCAGACATGAGGATGGCACCTTGACTGATCATGTAGGAACACCCTGCCACTGTACTTGTATTTTATACATAATTATCGCTATGTGTTTTTTATCTGAGTCTGTACTTGTACTATATATTTAAATTTGTACCTATACTGTACACCAAAATCTGTACTTGTACCTTGTATCTAAATCTCTACCAATACATGTAATTAATATCAAAATAAGTACCAGTACACATATTTTAGCGGAAACACTCTGGTTAGGATCCAGATTTTAATACATGGGTAGTCCCTGTACACAAAGACACGCTGCCTTCACAAGTGGCGGTAATTGTCGAGTATAACGACTCTTGCTTAATTAAATTATTTGACAGTAAAAGTTTCTTACGAATGAACCAAGTTTTAATGTTCGTTTACGAAAATTAATTTCCTAGATTTTTACGTATTTTTTTATTTATATTTTTACTTTAATGAAGCTTAATGTTTTGGGTTTTATTAAAAAAAGTTTTACTGAAGAATAAGAGTACTGAAAAAAGGGAGAGAAATTGATTTTTTTTTAATTGAAACTATAAAGTTTGTTCGTTAATAAGATTATGATTATTTTTTTGTGTGGGGGAGGGGGTAGTCTTATCAAATACAAGTCGCTATACTGTGGTCCCTTAGTAATACCCAAGTGACGGCGCCTCATACACACGTGTCGAGTTAAGCTTTAGCTCAACACAGCGAATGGAAAAAGCCTCAGTGCGGAATGTTACACCACTGAGGTAAATATTGAATGATCACCGGCCAATTATCTGCTATCTCTCGTTTTCTCTCTTTCTCTCTTTTTCTTCTCCCGAAAACGTATTCATACGCAACACAAATTGTGGCATGGAACCACCATAACCTCCTACTCCTCCTCCACTTCCACCTCCTCTTCCTTTTCTTCTCTCCGTGTGTGATGTTTAATGCGTGTTTGTCCTTACTGTTGTTCACTGGGTTTTGATTATATTCATGAACGGGTTCGCGGGATGTTGTCAAATCGAACGC
Source organism: Homarus americanus (assembly GCF_018991925.1). Classification (NCBI taxonomy): domain Eukaryota; kingdom Metazoa; phylum Arthropoda; class Malacostraca; order Decapoda; family Nephropidae; genus Homarus; species Homarus americanus. The sequence continues at coordinate 8,350,110 of NW_024736071.1, read as the reverse complement.
TTGTCCTTGTTCGTTGGGGTGGGTGTAGGTGTGGCTGTGGGAGTAGATGTGGGTGGGAGTAGATGTGGGAGGGTGGGTGGGAGTAAATGTGAGTAAGGGTAGATGGGTGTGGGTGGGTGGGTGTGGGTGGGAGGGTGTGTAAAGGTGAGTGTGGGTGGGTATGGTGTGAATTGAATTTTGCCCCGGATAGCTGTTAGTTTATTGTCCACCCATACTCATCCTGTAAGAGGTATCACAAAAAGTATCGCGGAGTAGAGGCCACTCAGGGTGTTTATCAGACATTGCACTAGTGTTACAGAGTATTTCAGTACATTGTTTAAGTTGTACATAGAATTTTGATTAGGTACTAGATGCGAAGTGTGGATACAGCCTTAGTATATCAGCTATCCTGCCCTCAGAGATAAAGTGGACTTGGATCAATTTCTATAAGGTTCTATTTGTTCACAGTCGAAGAAATAGTGTTGGAGTGTGTGGCCATTGAGTTTTGTTCACATCTGCCTTAGGGGCATACTGCCAGAGGTACTTACATCCTAACCTTAGTCTAGCAGTTACAACATCTTGTAATCCAGTGGTCTTGTTACTTGCTTCATATACATGTTTTACTTCATGGTAGACAATGGGTTAACTAGTGCTTGTTTGCACTTGTCTGTTTCCTTCAAATTCATCAATAAGTTCTTTTCTAATTACAGTTTTTAAGGTTCTCTTTGTCAGTCCCAGATTGTATTCAACATTGTCATTGTTGGACGCGAGTTTAGCAGAAGGAACAATTTTATCATGTTGACTGATGCCTATGTGAGAGGGGATCCACAGCAACTTGATCCTGATATCCCCGTCAACAAGACACATAGGCTTGTGTCTGGCTTCAGACATAGGAGGGTGACAAATCTGAGTTTCGGGTATCAATAGCAAGTAATGAGGATAAGGAGTCAGTTGTGATAAGACTGTCAGTGGCAGTGTCTTCAACAAGTTTCAGGGCTGTGAGAATGACATATAGTTCAGTTTGTAGAGTGGATGCCCAGTTCTCAATTCTAGCTCCTTTCTCTATTACATTACCGTTAGGCCCCACACACTCATCATTCTCTCACTTTATGTAACTTGACAGAACCTATGACCCTTCAGGCTTTTACGCCCTTAATGTACGAGTCATAAAGGCAAGTATGAACTTTTCATACTTCCCTGTTGGGCGCTGTAAACGCTTCTGCGCTTCACCTTGCACAGGATGTAAGGGGGTGCCCAATAAACTAGCCCCCTCGGGGGCAAATCTGAATCTGAATCTGATTACCGTTAGGCTGAGTCACAATGACAGCACTTCTAGCCCTTCCACAGACAGTGTTAAGAGAGCCGTCAGTGTAGAGGGTCTGTGTGATGTTGTTATCAATTTATAGATTATATATTTGTTAAAGAGCTCTCACTTTGGCAGTGTGTTGGAGATTAGGATTATGTGTGGTCAGTCATTTAGACGCGTACAGGGGTGTCGTTATGTCGAAAGAAACTGTCCGCCAGGGTGGCAAGAAACGCTGCTGTATCTCAACTTTATACAGATGGTCTAGTCCAGTGTTTCTCAAACTGGGGCCATGGCAGGCTAGTGTAAGTAGTATATGTTTGGAGAAAATGTGGAAACTCTGATTCAACTTTTTTTTGTTACTTTGCCTTGTTAGGGGAGATTTTTTTGTTGTCATTGTGTGTAATGATAATACCCATACGGTACAGTTTTGATATTTTCATAGTATGATGCAGCAGCTAGTTTTTCATTTCCAACGGATTCGCTCAGATTGCACGATTCTAGTTCCTGTTCAGACGAATTCCTTGATCTCAGAACGATTCTGCTGCCAGAAACCTCTATGAAGAAAAATCTCTCACTGTATTCTGGTGCTCAGTGTATCAGTCATATCCAAAAGTTAGTGAAATCGCACTACGAGTCCTCTTGCCATTTTCTACTACTTATTTATGTGAATCTGGTTTCTCCACCTTCTTCAAATAGAGAATAAAAGCCGAAACCGGTTACATGTGGACCCAGGCATGAGATGTGCTTTATCAGTGACTCAACCTCGAATCAGTCGACTGACTGAAAGGAAACAATGTCATCCATCCCATTGAACTGTAACAAAATATGCATTCTGTTTGATGAATGAGAACGTTAAAATAAAGGAAGAGAACCAAAACAGTTTATTTTCATCAATATTTGTGAGGGGCTTGGGAGAGAACTGAAGGGGGACCACGAGGATGTTGAGAGTTCCTCATGGGGGAATGAAATGAAAAAGTTTGGTCTAGACTCTTGTCCAAATATCCTCATTTATGTAGCCGTAGTTCGGGTCCATTAAGATTCACCAGTTTCATGACCCATATATTCTAGCAGGTTCTTAGAAGCAATGTTATTTGGATCACCATGCAAGAGCCTCAGTACTATCATGAGGTTGACTTAAATATTTCTTTGTTTGACACTGGGTATTCCTAGTTCTTTCCTCATACTGAGTACTTTAGTGCCCATGGGACAGCTTAAAATAGTTCCAAGGGCTTTATTTTTTATTTTTTCGAGCTTGTCAATGCCTTTCCCGTCATGAATGACAAGGTAAGATGCTTGGTAACCTTTCAGAGATCTTATATAGCCTAGGTACGTACAGTCAGCCAAAGATCCAGCGACCCCACCCCGAGTCTTGTACTGCCAATTTTACCTGGCAATACTTGGTAAAGTAAAGTTGTATGTAAAGGTGATGTGATAGGTGGATCTATTTTCGGCTGCATTACTATCAGGATAAATATTAAACATTCCAAAGGTAGAATCTTTATAATAATAATCTATTCATTGTTATTTAATATATTGAGAAGTTTCCAAAAGTTCGTATATTTGGTTAAATAATGAAGAAAATTTGATCTGAGAATCTTGTGGCAGTCCTCGTTGTAGTTGTTACCAATTCATTAATATAATTTTTTCATTATTTAACCAAATATACGAACTTTTGGAAACTTCTCATGATATTAAATAACAATGAATAGTTTATTATTATAAAGATTCTACCTTTGGAATGTTTAATATTTATCCTGACAATCATAGATGAAGTTTATGAACTGGCTTTCATGTTCTTGTTTGACTGTGAATCTATGTCTGTTAAGTTTTCCTTTGGATACATGTATATTGGCTTGGATTGGTTTGTTATTAGACATATGATCAGTAACTACATCAGAGCTATGATTTGTGTATGATAGATTAAAGACTACACACTCGTCTAGAGCCCCGCCATAGATGTGTGTTGGCTCACTATTAACAATGATTTGAACATCTTCATATGCACTTAGTAGTGAAATAAGTCTCCTACCATTGGTGTTAGTGGTGGGGTCATCTAATTTCTTATGTTTAGTGTTCAGGTCACCAATTAAGACAGTGGGTTCAGTATATATGATGTCTGGGAGATCTGTGTATTGAAGCTGACCTTAGGGAGCCTAAGCGTTTAACACATTGAGTGTGGTGTTGCCCAGGTGGATAGTGATCCCTTGATATTGGAAATTGGTATTCTTTATTTTTGGGGGATATAAGAAGTATATGTGGTAGCGATTTTTTTCACATACATTAGACATGCGTGAGTAGAACTAGGATCATAATACACATAATTGGGCAGATTGGGTGGGGGCTTACCATTAGGTGTGAGACACTCCTGCAGACACACAATATCGATGTCCTCAGTCACAACTTTATGGTGGAGGTCAGGGTATCGTTTTCTGAGGAATGAGATGTTCCAACTCATCACCTTCACCGCTCTGTATCTTTGTCTGGTATTAACACTGGCCATTATGAACTATATTTGGAAAGAAGCCGAAGGCATTGTATGATACTTTTTTTTTTCGTGTTATCTGTCCCTTCTGTTTTTAAACATTTCTGGAGCATTTAGTGTACTGAGCCCCATTTGTTGTATTTCAATGGAAGACATCAACACACTTTGGTCACACTCCACATCACCACCATTTTCTCTTTGTGTTTGTTCATCTTCACTGACTATGTCCACAGAAGCCTCAGTAAGACTGTTCCCAGTATCACTTGTTTTCCACTATTTGGATCGACTGTTGGATCTTGAGTTTCCACATCTGGCACTATAGTTTTTGGATAATTCTTTCTATTATAATTATTACACTGCTGAAAAATCATGGCGCTCAGCCCTTTTATTGTGTTCCAAAGGTCTTTTATCACTTCATTTTGTTTCTCCATTTGGTCTTTGAGCTGTAGTATGTCACTTTCAATAGCAGTGTTCACTACGTTGCTTGTGTGATCAGTGGAAGCGTTGGTAACTTCCTGTTGCAGCTCTATATCTGCATCATTTAATTCGGGGCTGCTGTTAGCAGCTGGTACCGGTCGGTTAGGTGCGGTGATGCTGGTGAACCAGGCGTTGTTCCTAGGTGGCTCCCCTATAGCAGTAGAGCTGCCTCACACCTGCCAAGGTGGTGGACTCAGTCGCTGGGGAGCTTGAGGGCAGTTGTAGGGCCATGTAGGGACCCCATCGGTTTTACAGTTGATGCATCGTTTTTGTACTGCTTCACCTGCAGTAAACTTTTTACTGCAGATCTTTGTTGCGTGTGGTCGTGCACAGAAACCACACCACCGTCTCTGAAAAGGGTAGACACGAGCCACATGGCCCCAGCGCTGACATTTGTAACATCTCCGGGATGGAGGCTGATAGATGTCTACATTTAGATAACGGTAAGCACCAAGGACAGTGAGAGTCCTGGGTGGGTCCTCAGGTCCTATCGAATCAGCAATGACTGCATTCTCGACTCTAAGCCGCCTTGGCCTCTCGCATCTTGTTCAAGTATTGCTGGGTCTTGGAACTGGTCCAAGTCCTCTGATTAATTATTAGAGCAATTATTCCCGCTAGTTCATTGATGACAAAGCCACTTAGGATGTGTGGAACATTCTTGAGTATAACATATTCCTGTGTGTGAACTCTGGGTGAGAACTGAGCTCCCGGGTGTCTCGCTGTTGCCTCATTTAACCACGTTTATTTGTCCGTGGTTAGCGTGGCGTCAGGGAAGTCAAGGCTTGCTCTTTTGGGATAAAGAGAGGTGAATTGTTGGTCACGTTTCCTCTCTGCACGTTGTAACTTCTGCTTCTTGGATTTAACTATTTGGAATCCCTCCATTGCATTGGTGTTCATCTCCAAGATCAGAATTGCTGTTGACTGCATCACTCTCTCCCTGTTGCTGGTCTAGGGAGTGATCAGCGGTGTTCTCATTGGTCGACTCAGACATGGTGGAGTGACAAAACGCGACGGTATTTACTTATTGTCGAGGGTGTGTGGGGGCGAGTGTGTGGTTTTGTGTGGGTGTGGGTAGGTGGGGATGTGTGGGTGTGTGTAGGGGTGTGTGGGTGTGTGGATTTGTGTTGGGGTGTGTTGGGTGGGTGTGGAGGTAGGTGGGGTTGGGTGGAGTTTTGTGGGGTGGGTGTGGGTATGTGGTTTTCGGTATGTGTGTGTGTGTGTGTGTGTGTGTGTCATGGGCTGGGTGTGGGTAGTTGGGGATGTGTGGGGTGGGTTGGGTGTGGGTGTGTGGTGCTGTGTGGGTGTTTGGTTTTGTGTGGAGTATGGGTGAGTGGATTTGTGTGGGTACGTGTGGCTGTGTGGATTTGGGTGGGGTGTGTGGGGTTAGTGTGGGGGTGTGTGGGGGTGGCTATGGGTGTGAGGGGTGGGTGTGGGTGGGTGGGTGTGGGTGGGTGGGTTTGGGCTGGGGATGGGTGTGGGGGTGTGATACGGGTGTGTGTGGGTGTTGGGTGGCGATGTGCAGGGTGGGTTTGGGTGTGTGGAGGCTAGGTTAAGGGGGTGGGTGGATGGGGATGTGTATGGGTGGGTGTGTGGTGTTGGTAGTAATGGGTATGTGGTTTTTGTGGTGAGGTGGGTGTGGGTGTGTGGTGTTGTGTGGGTGTGGTGGTGTTGTGTGTGGGTATGTGGATTTTGTTGTGTGGGTGTGGGTGTGTGGTGTTGTGTGGGTGTGTGTTTTTGTCAGGAGGTACGTGTGGGGATGTGTGGGGTGGGTGGGGGTGGGTATGGGTGTGTGGTTTTGTGTGGGTGTGGATGGTTGGGTATGTTTAGATATGTGTACGTTCGTGTGGGTGTTTGGGGATGGATGGGTGTGGGTGTTTGGAATGGATGTGGGTGTGAGGGGGTTTGTGTGAGTGTGTGGGGCTGGGTGTGGGAGTAGGTGGGGGTAGGTTGGGGGTGGATGATTGTGTGGGTGTGTGTGGGTAGGTGGGTGTGAGGGTGGGTGGGGGGTAAGTGTGTGTATGTATGTATGTGTTGGTGTATGTGGGGCAGAGTTACTACGTCTTCTTAGTGGCCATAGTTATTATCATAGTGTTTTGAATCTTATTGGAAATTTTATAAATAAATAAATAAATAAATAAATAAATAAATAAATAAATATATATATACAACCAGATATATAAACATGTCACCAGTCTATATGAAGGGATTCACCAGACCTTATAAAAGACTGCCTTAGTTAACCCCCAGCTGTGTCTGTCTGTAGTTTCAACTCATAACTATCGCTGAGGAGAGGAAATAGACTACAGGATGGGATGAGTAACTAGCTTAATAGGTAATTTATGTACATATTTTGATCACTAGTGACTTTATTAACCACCAGACGTCAGCAGTCAGTAACGTCAGTAGGCGAGATGTTGGCAGGTGTATGCAGAGGCCAGGAAGATCCAACTGGTGTTAGTGAACGTTAGTAGTCATTAATGAGGTGTTAGTACGCGTCAGTAAATGTCAAGAACTCCAGGAAGCTTCAAGGGGCGTTAGGATGTCAGAAGACCTCAGCAAGTGTCAGGAGGCGCTTGCATGTGTCGATGAGATTTGGGAGAAGTCACCAAGTGTCAGAATGAGTCAGCAAATGTCGTTAGCAGGTGTTAATGAGCTCCAGTGGCAGTCAACAATCCTCATAGGGAGTCAACAAGTGTCAGTATGTGTTAGCAAGTGTCAGGAGTCGTCAGCAGGTGTCAGTAAGCTTCAATGAGGAGAAGGTAACAAGCGTCAGAAGGCGTCAGCAAGTGCCAGATGGCGTCAAACACCCACTCAGAGCGACCAACTCATCACCTCATGGCTGTGGTCCCATTCACTAGTCCCTCCTCATCTGTTTACACTCGTGACGTCATCGAGGCGTGTCGAGGGGGAGTGGGTGGGAGAGAGAAAGAAGGTATTTATATATATATATTTTTTCATTCTCTTCTTAGGTGATGTGAGGCTGAGGATTTAACACACACACACACACACACACACACACACACACACACACACACATTTCTTTATTAGAGTAAGGTTTCGATCTGTGAATATATACAAAATCCTGTATGTATACCTCGTTTATATACATACATGTGTGGATATGTGTAAATTATGGATGTATTACCTAGTTTATATACATGTGTGAATATGTATAAATCATGAATATATACCGAGTTTTTATACATACATGTGTGGATATGTATTAATCAGGGATGTATACCAAGTTTATATACATACATGTGTGGATATGTGTAAATTATGGATGTATTACCTAGTTTATATACATGTGTGAATATGTATAAATCATGAATATATACCGAGTTTTTATACATACATGTGTGGATATGTATAAATCATGGATGTATACATGGTTTATATACATACATGTGTGGATGTGTATAAATCATGGATGTATACATGGTTTATATACATACATGTGTGGATATGTTTAGATCCTGGGTGTACATATTGCGTCTGTTTTATCTATTGTGTATCATGTAAACAGACCCGGGCGAGGTGTATCTCTCTACCTCCGCCTCCCTCCTCCTACCTCGTTTGTTCCCCTCTCTTTCCCTGCTTGTTCCCCCTCTCTTACCTTGCTTGTTCCTTTCTCTTCCCCTGCTTGTTCCCCCTCTCTTACCTCGTGTGTTCTTCTCTTCCCCTGTTTGTTCCCTTCTCCTACCTCGTTTGTTCCCTTCTCTTTCCCTGCCTGTTCCTCTCTCTTCCCCTGCTTGTTCCCTTCTCTTAACCCGCTTGTTCCCTCCTCCTACCTTGCTTGTTCCCTCCTCCTACCTTGCTTGTTCCCTCCTCCTACCTTGCTTGTTCCCCTCTCCTACCTCGTTTGTTCCCCTCTCTTCCTATGCTTGTTCCCCTCTCTTCCCCTGCTTGTTCCCCTCGCTCACCCTACTTCTTCCCCTCACCAATACCTCTTCTTCCCCTCTCCTATCCATTTCTCTCCATCTTTTCCTCTTCTTCCATTCCTCCCCTGTCCTATCCTTCTTTCTCTCCTCTTCCCTTCTCCACCACTCCTTCCCTTTCTTCTATTTTCTCCTCTTTCTTGTATCTCTTTTGTTTCCTATTTCACGGTTTCTTCACTCTCCTGCTGTTAACTGTCTCCTTTCACTCTCTATCCTTTCTCCTCTTTCTTTCCTATTATTTCTTTCGTTTTCTTTCCTCTCATCCTCTTTCTTTCTGCTCTGTTTCCCTTCCCTCTCTCTTTTTCCTTTCACTCGTTTCTTTTTCTTCTCTCCATCGTCTTTCTTTCTTCTTTCTTCCCTCGTTCTTTTCCCACTCTTTGCCCTCTTTCCAGTCTCCGTTTTCTCCCTCTTTCCCCTTTCCTCCAATTTTCTGTCTCTCAATGAAATGTGAATTATTGGTTTATCAGTACAGTGCTTACTTGTTTATTGGTATTTCTTGTGGAGGAAGGCAAGAGAGAGAGAGAAAGAGAGTTGGATATATTTCTCTCTCTCTCTCTCTCTCTCTCTCTCTCTCTCTCACACACACACACACACACACACACACACACACACAGTTTCCTCCCCCTCTTCGTCTTCCTCCTCACCGGTGCCAGATTAAAGCTGCCAACCACTTGTCTTGGGGGAGGGAGAGGCAGCGTCAGAGGAGGGAGGGAGGGAGGGAAGGAGGAAGGTAGGTTGGAAAGCAAAGCCACAATTCACGCTCAACCTCCCCCCGCCTATCACCGACCTCCACGCAGCAAGAATCTGTTCACGTCTTTATTAAACAAACCAATCAAAATCCAAGCTCAAATAAAGTTGCCAGTGGAGATTTTAAGACCTGGGAATTAATCTACCAATCATTTTCCGGTGTGAATAACGTCAGTCAATTACATTCCGGGCAAGCGCGGCGGTGTGAGGTGCAGGTGTGCGTTTGTGTGTGTGTGGATCCGCCATCTACGCTTTTTCGGAGGTGGTGGTGATGGTGATGGAAGAATGTCGGGGAGGGAGTATGTACGGTGTTTCATGTAGATTAACTGCGTTTTAGGATAACATGGGTCAAAGGAAGCAGGGAGAGATTATGACGTGAGTAAATTCGCAGAATAAATTGCCCTGAAGTCTTTAAGATTGTAGGTGAGTTCTTCACACTTTCTTCTTTTCATTGTCATCGTCTCTCCATTCGAACCCCGGGCATTCGCAGGAACTTTGCGAGGCGACACCCATCCACCCACCGACAGCGTGGATCTTTATTTTCGCACTTATTAAACATTAAAACAATTTTCGGGATCCCTCGCCAAAAAAAGAAGAAAAAAAATGAAATTCAGAAGAAAAACACTCCCTGTTTGAGAGTTTTTTTTTTTTATTTCTCACTTAAAACAAGAGTATAAACACACGAAGATTCTCTCTCCCCACGCCCAGCTCCACCTCACGTATTGACTTTTCAAATACGAGTCTTTTGATCACGCATGAATTATCAAATATGCTCGCGTTTTCTGAGGGTTTTCAATATAGCGCGACTTAATTAGGGAGATTGGGACTGAGGTGTGAAAAGGGGTTTGGAGTGGGGGTAATCTATCCAAAAGCTTAAAGCTCTAGCCGACTGTTAATACATTATGAGGGACACTTGAACCCGGGGGCTCCTCGATCTCTCGCTGCGAACTTACGGAATGGAATTGTATACAAAGTCGAGAAAATGAGACGAGGCCTTTGTGCATCGAGAGCTGGCTGGCGTGGACCCCCATCTACCACCCCACCCCACCCCTCACCACCCCTCACCACCCCACTCCATTCCACCCCTTCGTCTATTTTTTATTATTAACGATTTTATTTATGGTTTTATTTCATTATTTGTCTTTTAATCCTTTTTTTCTTCTTTATGTTTAGTTTCCATTTATTTTTTTTTTACTCTTTTCAATGATTTCTTAAAACAGTTTGCTTATTTTTTCCTTGTGTTTACATTTCCGCTATTTACTTGTTTTTGTTTTTGCTGAGTTTCTTCTATTTGAGTTCCCAACCTTGTTTGTGTTAGTTATTTCACTATTTTTTTTCTTGGCGTCTTAAAACCGTGTGCTAATTTATTTACTTACTCTTTTTTCACGTAAATTTAAATTTCGACTATTTATACATTTGTTTTTATTTTGTCTTTATTTGAGTTTCCAATTTTGCTTCTTCTGGTTGTGTTGCCACCCCAGAAAATCCCGTCTCTCTCTCTCTCTCTCTCTCTCTCGTGTTTTCTTATAGGCAGACTGGAGGTTACTTAGCCGGGAAACTACTCGAGATTAGCTGGAGTTCTCAGCGATTGTATTCTCGACAAATTCATGTGCTGCTCTAACATTATAACGTAGGTGTATTATTTCTCTTCTCATGAAAACAAAAATGTATTGAAAGAATTACTATAAATCTGATTTATTCTCAACGTCTTGCGAAATTATCCATTGTAATCTATACAGAAATATGCACAAATAAAACAAAGGAACAAGATCTGTCGTGTACCACATCTTGAAGCAAACTCTATAAGTACAGAGGGAGATTAACACAGAATATCTATATAATATCCAGCTCATAAGACAATGAAGGTGTGTTGCTAAAACCGCACATGAATTTACCGGGAACACGATTGCTAAACACACTAGCTGATCACGAATGGTTTCCCGGCTACATATCCTTCAGTCTGCCCAGCCGGGAATTCCCGGATAAGTAGCCATTTCCTATTTCAAAATTTTTCATTGTGTTGTTTCTTCCTTTATCATAAGTTTGTTTTTGATTGTTTTGTAGAGTTTTCCCTTGGTTTCCTTTAACTGTTGGCAGGGTTTTCACATCCGTTTATTGTACTGTTGTTGTTTGTTTTTTAATACTAATATATATTGTTAAAGTTTTTAGCTTGATTACTTGTACCGTATTTGCATTTTTCTTGATTACTTGTTGTACCGTTAATGTTTTTTCCTTGATTACTTGTACCGTCAATGTATTTTTCTTGATTACTTGTTGTACCATTAATGTGTTTTTTTCTTGACACCTTTCCTCTGAAGGTTTCCCTTGGTTTCTTGTAGGCTACTGTTGAAGGTTCCATCCCAGATTTCCTGTTTTCCATCGATGTATTTTACTGCTGTGGGATTTTCTTTGATTTCTAGTAGTGTTAAGTTTTTTCCTTGGTTCTTTGCACTGTTGACGTATTTTTTTCCCGCCTCACCTACTCTACCTGTTTGTGTGTGTGTTTTAAATTGTACCTCTCTCTCTCTCTCTCTCTCTCTCTCTCGTCGTTTTTATTGGTTTTTGTGTGGGTTTTCTCCTACGTTTATTTAAGTGAGTACACTGGACCAAGCACTCCTGTTTTATGTAGCTGCTGTGTTGTTTCTCTTGTGTCTCTGCATCGTTATTATTCTGTTTTAGTTCTTTTTTATGGTTTTCTTTATTATTCCCGTGTTACGAGTTACGAGTGCGGGGAATGAGTTGCAAGAGCAGGGAATGAGTTACAAGTGTGGGGAATGAGTTGCTATGGAGGAGTATGTTATAAATGGGGAAATGGGTTACTAGAGTGGGGAATGAGTTGCAAGTGGAGGAAGTTAGAAGTGGGGAATGAGTTACAAGTGGAGGGAGTAAGTTATAAATGGGGAGAATGAGTTACAAGAGTGGGGAATGAGTTACAAGAGCGGGGAATAAGTTACAAGTGTGGGGAATGAGTTACAGGTGGGTGGGGTTAAGTTACGCCAATGTTAACGCCTTGTTCCACCTTGGATTAAACAACCTACGTCATGAGCCGACCAAAAATAGCCGACGCCGCCAACTCCTCCCCTCTATATCATTTTATATTTCCAAAAGGCAAAACTTTCTTCGAATAAATTGGATGTGATAACTTTGTGTTGTAAACAGCCATAAGCTAGCCATTTCCCATGCTGACTTTTAAGGAAAGAAATTGGAGAGAATTTCAATTTTATTCTGATTACCCCCCTCATAATCAGACGGTCTTGAGAAGGGAAGATGGATTTCTGACTATTGATTGCTCTCTTTGTTGGCAATGACAAGTGTTGTGCGAGGTTGTTAGAATTGATAAGTCATATTTAAAGTTCATTGAGCAGTTATATGAGACCAATTGCCACCTGACTTGTATCGAACGAGCACCAGGAGGAGTGGAAGGAAGACGAGATAATATGAATTACTTACAGTCATAGTTTTGAGTCGTGTGCTTATACAATCACCATCGCCATTGTTTATCAGCTCTTATCTCCCTCTTCCTTCTTCCTTCTTTTCTCCTCCTCCGTCTCTTCTTCTTTTAATTGTCTGTCTGTAGTCATACATATGCTGGTACAATACAATAACTTACACACACACACACACACACACACTCCCATTCCCCAATTATGTAACTGTATATTTTCAGCCTTCCGGCTGCAATGCTCTTTCAATAAACCGTTAATTATTATTATTATTATTATTACACTGCTTCCTGAATCATCTCTATCTATCTATCTATCTATTCATCCATCCATCCATCCATCTCTCTCTCTCTCTCTCTCTCTCTCTCTCTCTCTCTCTCTCTCTCTCTCTCTCTCTCTCTCTCTCTCTTTCTCTTTCTCTTTCTCTCTCTCTCTATCTCTGTCTGTCCGTCCCATTAAGACACACACTATCTCCCAGTACCCTCTCCCCCAACTCGTCGTCCCTTAGTCAGTTACCACTTGGACCCCCCACCCCCTTCATTCATTTTTCTTTCCTCTTCTCTCTTTCCTACATCAGTGTTTGTCTTGGCGCTGAGCGGAGGAGCAACTCTTCCGTTCATCTTTTTTTACTCGTCCATTTTGCGATAGTTAATCCAACATGGAGAACGTATTCGGTGATTGGTGTTGGGTGTGACAATACAGGAGGCGAGAAGGTGCACTCGTGTAAGTGTTTGTCCAGGCCTCCTCTCTCTCTCATCCTTCATTCCCAACACCTTCACTCGTCACTCTCACCTTCACCCTTAGGGCTCGTTTACACGAGGAGTGTTACTAGGTGCCAGCGCTGACGTGATAGCAACTAGCGCCTTCCATGCAATGACTCCACTAGTCGCGAGTTACTGGTCCCTAGTGCTAGCAAACTAGTGGATTTTCACTAGTCTGGAAGTTGGTAGTCACTCAACTTTACAGTCACTAGTGTGCTAGTAGAGTAGGCAATTGTAATTAACAGTGTTGGGTGTTTGACTCTTAATAGTGTTTAGTGCAGCTCGAAATGTATCTTATTACATGTTTTATGTTTACAGGTTCAATTTAATGTTTAATAATCATTATCTCAAGAAATGTACGTACTTGGCAAGGTCTTCAACCGATAATTCATTTAGAAGAGTATTTACAGCACCGAGTGTTACTCTACTTTCATTCCACTTCATTACCCACACATTCTTTTCTGTTTTCTCCTCAAAACTTCAATAAATCTCTCGTGGACCCTGAGACTTATACAGTGGTACCGTCCTTATAGATTTATCTGCAAGTTTACTGTTTTCTCGTGTCCATTCTGATGTATTTTCTGAATAGGGTGAAAATATAATGGTTATAAGGTCCAAAACTTGCTTTTGACTTTTATTGTTAGGAATAGACAAAACTGAACGTCACTACTACGGGTGTGAGTAGGCGCCACGTGTCAGTCACCACTTGTATGCTAGTGGAAAGGTTCCTCTCGCTCGCCTCCTGAGTTAGATTACTCATAAAACCCCTCGTGTAAATGCGCCATTACTCTCACTTACACCCGCCACTTTCACCTATACCTCCACTCTCACCTTCACCCGCCACTATCATTTTTACCCACACTCTTTCCTTCACCCACCACTCTCACCTTCACCCACACTCACCCACACCCACGACTCATACCTTCAACCGCCGCTCTCACCTTCACCCACACTCTCCTTCACCCACACACTCTCCTTCACCCACACTCTCTCCTTCACCCACACTCTCCTTCACCCACACACTCTCCTTCACCCACACTCTCCTTCACCCACACACTCTCCTTCACCCACACACTCTCCTTCACCCACACACTCTCCTTCACCCACACACTCTCCTTCACCCACACACACTCCTTCACCCACACACTCTCACCTACACCCACCACTCTCACCTTGCTCAAGATAGGTAACAACACTATTGACCATGTCTCTTCTTTTAAATATCTTGGTGTCTCCGTCCCTTGTACCTTACCTGCCATACAACAGCTAATCCGTCAATGTACTGACAGACTGAAATCTCTTAGTAGTGTAGCGGGTTACAGCCCACATTTTGGTGTTAATATTAGAATTTTTAAAACAATGCACCTAGGCTATATACGATCTCTGATAGATTACCACGCACCAGCCCTGGTCCTTCGTGACAGGAAAGGCATTGACAACCTCGAAGAAATGCAAACAGTGCAAACAGACACTAGTCAATCCATTGTTTATCATGATAAAATGTGTCAAATGAAACATGTATATGGAGCAAGTAACAAGATCACTAGATTACAAGATGTTATAACCGCTAGACTAAGGTTACATACTAACTCTGGTAGTATGTTCCTCAAGTAGATGTGAACAAAGTTAAATGTAAAGTGTGTGGCCAGACTAATGGCCACACACTTGAACACTACGTCCTCGACTGTGTGAAGATAGAACCTTTTAGGGACAGGTCCAAGCATACTGTGTGTGAAATGGCACAACACTTTATCTATAATGGCAAGATAGCCGACATATTATGATTGTATCCACTTTTCTGCACTTAGTAGTTATATCAGTTCCCATGTATAGAACCAAACACACAATGTTCTTGAATATCCTCTCACGCAAATGTGAATAACAATGTGTGCGGCCAGACATACTGTCTCACACTCCTGTACTCACGCAGTTGCGAATAAATTACCCTTTATGTACAGAATTAAACAAAGAACTTACGTGAAATACTCTGTAACATTCAATGCCATAATATCCTGACCACAGGGGTTAGTTATACAGACCCTTTGTGAACTCTACTCTGTAATCCTTTTGCGCTATCGCTCAATAAACTAGCCGCTGTAAGTGGCAAAATTAAGGAAATAAATCTCACCTACACCCACCAGTTTCACCTACACCCGTTACTCTCACCTACACTCACCACACTCACCTACACCAACTACAGAGCTACCAAACAAGGAGGTACTACCACCTGGGTAGATATTGGAAGCATAATGTGTTGTCTAATGGTAGACCCTGCTGCCATATGGCATCACGAAAATTGTGAACAAGTCTCAGGTTGCTCATCTGACTTTCTGCCTCATTTACAAACAATTGCAGGGTCTCAATTGTTTATCTTACATATATTGTTTCTCACTCTTGAACTTTTATCAATTTTGTGTTTCTTCATGGTTCGTTATTATTATTATTATTATTATTATTATTATTATTATTATTATTATTATTATTATTATTATTATTATTATTATTATTATTATTATTATTATTATTATTATTATTATTATTATTATCGCCCCCCAGGCCCTGATGTGGGTCAGTGACCTGTGCCTGGTGGGCTAATCCAAAAAAAAATTATATATATATATATATATATATATATATATATATATATATATATATATATATATATATACCACACCCACCACTCTCACACCCACCACACTCACCCACACCACACCACACTCACCTACACCCACACTCACCTACACCCACCACTCTCACCTCACCCACCACTCTCACCTACCCACCACACTCCACCCCACTCTCACCCACACCCACCACTCACCTACCACCACTCACCTACACCCACCACACTCACCTACACCCACCACTCTCACCTACACCCACTCTCACTACACCCACCACTCTCACCTACACCCACATCACCTCACCCACCACTCCACCTACACCCACTCTCACCTCACCCACCACTCTCCACCTACCACACCCCACCACTCTCACCTACACCCACTCTCACCTACACCCACACTCTACCACCACTCTCACCTACCCACCACACCCACCTCTCACCACACTCACCTACACCACCATCTCACCTACCACCCCTCACCACACCCACCACTCTCCTACCCCACTCACTCCCTCTCACCCACCACCCCTCCCCTACACCCCTCCTCACCTACACCCACCACTCCACCCACCCACCACTCTCACCTCCACCCCCCTCACCACCTCTCACCCATCACTCACCACCCCTCACCTACACCCTCTCACCCACCACCACTCTCCTCACCCACCACTCTCACCTACACCCACCACACTCCCTACACCCCACTCTCCCCACACCCACCTCTCACCCTCCCTCTCCCCACCACCTCACCCACACCACCCTCCCCTCACCCACCACTCTCACCTACACCCACCACTCTCACCTACACCCACCACTCTCACCTACACCCACACTACCTACCACACCACTCCTCACCTACACCCACCACACTCACCTACACCCACCACTCTCCTCACCCACCACACTCCTCACCCCCCACTCTCACCTACACCCACCACTCTCACCTCACTCACCCACACCACCACTCTCACCTACACCCCACACCTCACCTACACCCACCACTCCTCTACCCACTCACCTCTCCCTCCACCCACCACTCACCTACACCCACCACACCTCACCCCCTCACCTCACCCTCTCTCTGCCTACACCCGCCACTCTCACCTACACACCACTCTCACCTACACCCACCACTCTCACCTCACCCCACCACTCCTCACCCCACCTGCCCTCACCTACACCACACACACTCCTCACCCTCCCTCACCCACACACTCACCTACCCTGCCACCCTCTCACCCTCACCCACCACTCTCCTACACCCACTCTCTCACCCTACTCTCACCACTCTCCTACACCCCCACTCTCCCCCACTCCCACCACCACTCCTCCACCTACACCACCTCTCACCCACTCCCACCCCTCACCTACCCACCACCACCCACCACACTCACCCTACCCACACTCACCTACACCCACCACTCTCACCACTCACCTACTCTCACCCACCATCTACTCACACACCCTCACCTACACACCCTCTCACCATCACCCTACCCCCACCATACTCACTTCCACCACTTCCCCCACCACACTCCTTACACCCACCACTCACCTACCCCACCACCTCCTTGCCACCACTCTCACCTGCACCCACCACACTCCACCTACACCCACCCTCTCACTACCACCACCTCCTTGCACCCTCACTCACCCACCACACTCTCACCTACACCCACCACCCCACTCTTGCCACCACTCTCACCCCACTCTCACCTACACCCCACTCTCCTTCACCCACCCCTACCTTCATGCACTACCCACCCCACCTCACTTGCCACCACTCTCCACCACCTCACCTCACACCCACCACTCTCCATTCACCCCACCCCTAACATCATGCTGCTACCTACCACACTCACCTCCACTCCTCACCTCACACCCACCACCTCCTTGCCCACCATCTCACCTACCCACCACTCTCACCTCACACCCCCACTCCTCCTGCACCCACCACTCTCTCCATCCACCACTCCTCCCACCCTTCTCACCCACCCTCTCCTTTCACCCCTCTCACCTCACCCACCACTCACCTGCCACTCCTGCCCACCTCTCCTTCACCTAACTATCAGACTGCTACCTACCCACCATAGCCTTACCTCTATCTGTTCGTCACCACCTGGCAATTATCTTACCTGTTACAACACGACATTTCCATCTTTGGACGTTCCCGTAACTGTGTGCCAAATCATTACTTGCGAAATACCACAATCTGTGTCTAATGTGAATTTCATTAATAAAGTACCATTTTTCTGTGATTATTACCACTGACGACGACCGTCCACTCACCCCTCTATCCATTTTATCTCTCATCCACATTCACCCATACTCACCCATTCACTCACCCATCTGCCATCCATCATCACCCACCTCGCTCACACACTCACCCATCTGTCATCACTCATCATCACCCAACCCCACTCATCCACCACCTGTCATCCATCATCAACCTTCCCGACTCATCCCCTCCTCCCTGTAATCATCCATCATCACTCACCCATATCATCCACAGTCATCTACCTGTCATGTATCATCCCACCCCTCACCCCACACTCACCCCCCTCACCGCACACCAACCTCACCCCTCTCCCACATTTCTCACCCACTCACCCATCTATCATCACCTACCACCCCAACAATCATCCACCTCTCATCATCCATCATCACTCACTCCACACTCATCCACTCGCCCACACCGCCCACACCATCACTCACCCCTCACCCACATTCTCTCTTATCTACACTCACCCTGCCATGCCCACCCTCACTCATCCCACTCCTACATGTCATCACCTACCACCAACTCCTCTACATTCACCACCTGTCATCACCTTAACACCCCTACCTCTCTTGAAACACCACTTGCTCTAAGCCTTCATTTCTCTCGCGTTTGGACTTTTTCTCAACAATTTAGCGTGAAACTGCAGCTGTTGCAAGCTGACTAACCATCTCCGATAAATAAATGTTCAGATATAATCATATTCTTTCGGTCCTTACATTGCAGTGTTAACATCGATAATGATCAAAATACTAAAACATTGTGTTGCGGATGCCGCTACACACCTTGGCAACACTGCATAACACACTCACCTGACTTTGCATCACTGCTCATTGTGTCATCATCTGTGTTACTTGTTGTGTGTCTCTTGGTGTGTGTATGTGTTACTTGTTGTGCCTCTGTGTTACTTGTTGCATGTCTGTTACTTGTTGTGCCTCTGTGTTACTTGTGTGTCTGTCTCACTTAGTGTGTGTATGTGTTACTGTTGTGTCTGTAACTGTTGCATGTCTGTGTTACTTTTTGTGCCTCTGTCTCGCTTGTGCATGTCTGTGTTACTTGTTGTGCCTCTGTGTTACTTGTTGTGTGTCTGTCTCACTTAGTGTGTGTGTTACTTGCTGTCCCTCTGTGTTACTTTGTGTGTCTGTAGTTACTGTTGTGTCTTGTGTTACTTGCTGTGTGTCTGTGTTATTTGTTGTGTGTATGTTGCTGTTGTGACCTGTGTTACTTGTTGTGACTCTGTGTTACTTGTGTGTCTGTTCTTGTTGTGTGTCTGTTTTACTTCTTGTGTCTGTTACTTATTTGGGCCTCTGTGTTACTTGTGTGTCTGTGTTACTTTAGTTGTGCCTCTGTGTTACTTGTGTGTCTGTGTTATTTGTTGTGTGTATGTTTGTATTGTGAGCCTGTGTTACTTATTTGCAGTCTGTTTTATTTGTTGCGTGTCTGTGTTACTTGTTGTGACTCTGTGTTACTTGTGTGTCTGTTACTTGTTGTGTGTCTGTTTTACTTCTTGTGTGTGTTACTTGTTGGGCCTCTGTGTTACTTGTGTGTCTGTGTTACTTGTTGTGCCTCTGTGTTACTTGTGTGTCTGTGTTACTTGCTGTGTGTCTGTGTTATTTGTTGTGTGTATTTTGCTTGTTGTGAGCCTGTGTTACTTTTTGCAGAGTCTGTTTTATTTGTTGCGTGTCTGTGTTACTTGTTGTGACTCTGTGTTACTTGTGTGTCTGTTACTTGTTGTGTGTCTGTTTTACTTCTTGTGTGTCTGTTACTTGTTGGGCCTCTGTGTTACTTGTGTGTCTGTGTTACTTGTTGTGCCTCTGTGTTACTTGTGTGTCTGTGTTACTTGCTGTGTCTGTTATTTATTTGTGTGTATGTTGCTTGTTGTGAGCCTGTGTTACTTGTTGCGAGTCTGTTACGCGTGGTGTTTCTGAATAACTTGTTATGTCTATTACTTGTTGTGTGTCTGTTTCTTGTAATGTGTGTTTTACTTGTTATGTGTGTGTTACTTGTGTGTCTGTGTTACTTGTCGCGTGTCTGTTACTTGTTATGTTTGTTACTTGTTGTGTGTCTTTG
>NW_024736071.1:8297691-8329903 GCF_018991925.1 Homarus americanus | reverse complement strand
ATGTTACGTATTGCGCCTTATCTTGTTTATCATTATTGTATAGTGTCACCTGTCATGTCTGTATCTTTGTTTTATCGTGTATTGTCACCTATTGTATCTTGACATCGTGTGTATAGTGTCACCTGTATGTCTGTATCATTTTTTATCATTAGTACACTCATATTTACTTATCTTGTTTATCATTAGTATATTCTCATGTCTGTATCTTGTTGTATTAACGTAACTCTGTATCTTTTGTTTATCAATTATTGTATAGTGTTACTATCTTGTTTTATCGTGTGTATACACCCACAACTGTAATGTCACCTGTCATGTCTTATCTTGTTTATCGTGTGTATAGTGTCACCTGTCATGTCTTTATCTTACAAAACAAAACAAACACAAAAACACCCATCATTTATCATTAAAGATAGTGTCACCCAATCAAATATCCATCCTGTTTATCGTGTGCAAAACATCTCCACCTCTCATCTCATATCTATCATCACCTCTATCTATATCTAACCCAAAACACACAACAAACTCTCTCTCTCTCTCTCTCTAAAAATACAGATCTCACTACAAAACATCAGACTCAAAATTCCTGGTGTTGATTTTTATAATCTGAATTGGTACCCCATATAAGCGATATGGTATAATTCTGAATTCATACAGATGTTCATAGGTTGCAGAAGATCTAAGTCTCTAACACAAATAGCTATAAGAAGTTCATGGAAGAAAAACAAGAGCACTTAACATTGTACAATATGCATACAGATGACAAACCCTCCCTCCCCACCCTCTCTTTTATCTTCCATCTCTCCCACTCTACCCATCCCCCTCCACGGATGATAAACAATTACCTCACATGAGTTGCCGCCTCCACCATCATAAAGCGATTTCATTTATTTAATGTTGCCCTAAACTCACTAGTATATCGACCCTTTTTCCCTACTCTTAAACGCTTCACGTACCACATTATTAAAATATAAAAGCAACAATATTATCACTCTTGAACTTGGGGGTCAAGTAAATGGTTTGTGATTAGCTTTTAATTTTCTTGATGTCCAGCAGTCATTATCAATCTCTCATTAATTACTGGCCCAAACACAGCTGGGTGTAGAATAGTGACCGATATTATAAAAAACCCATCATTGTCAAATTATTATTGTGGCCCTTTCTCCTCTGTTACTGATCAATATTCAAGCAATAAACTTGAATAAATACACATTATTATTACCTTCAAAATAGGTTTATGAGCGAAATCCAATTTATCATAACATAATGTAGAGCCAAGTAACATTTGTGTAATGGATCATAGCTGATATCAGAGGTTGGAACACGGTTCACTTCGTCACATACATTTTCATGGCTTTATTCAAATAACATTAGTCGGTCAAAACGATAACCTTGTTAGTATTTTGTTTGCGATCAAACCGCTTTAACCAGTCGCTACTTTCACTAATCTTGTTAATTCCCGTGCCCGCGTCAAACTACCTTACGCGGTAACCACTTCAAAATGCTTCGTCGTAAATCGTTTCGGGTCCTCGAAACTACCACAAATTGACTATTACAAAGATAAATCCCAGGTCATCTGAAACTTGCTAATTAACACAGAGCCTCTCCCTGTATCATTATAATCAATCAAAGGTATCTTCACAATGTCTGGGGTTTAGCGACCACGACCCTCCTATTTTCCCCTAACACTCTTACCTCAATTTCCCATTATGTACCACACCATGTCTGTATTACTATCCCTTCATCTCCATTATAAACAGTATCTACACCATTATAGTCAATCTAACCATTATAGATAATATCTACACCTATAGACAGTATCTATACCATTATAGTCAGTATCCACCATTATAAGTATCTATACCATTCTCTTCATTCTCTATAAACAGTATCTACACCATTATAGTCAGTATCTACACCATTATAGATAGTATCTATACCATTATAGACAGTATCTATACCATTATCTCTTCATTCTCATTATATACAGTATCTACACCATTATAAACAGTATCTACACCATTATAGACAGTATCTATACCATTATCCCCATAACCAATAACAAATCAGCCATTGTCCTCATTACAGTCGTCACAGAACACATAATGAAGCAACGTCTAATTTAATCAACAGTGATGTGTCTGGTCACCTGAGACACAATTCACCAAAACAATGATGGCACGATCTGACTCCCCTATGAGGAGCCTAATTAACCTTATTATCACGATACTCAGATCATTACCCGAAGCTTGACCTCTGGGAGACAATCATCTATAAAAAAAAATTATTGTTATCAAGATCAAACACATTGTTACTGTCACCAACCATTTTACAAGGACGCTACTCATCAGTCAGCGTTAATGAGCATTATAATATATCATACACATCATTAACGAGTATTATAACATATCACACATAATTAACGAGTATTATAATACTCCACACACACATAAACAACATTATAATATATCATACACAATGGCAAACATCTCCAGACGTTAACATGATATCACACCATCCATACCATAAAAATATTCACCACAGTCATGTAACAAACGGAAGTAAAAGTCAAATTATTCCCATCTATATTCTTGGTATTATTATTTTGTGACTTTAAAACAGTTAACTAGGGAATAAAATCTTTTAAGGTAAGCTCATATAACATAACGTCACGATATAATAAACCTTAAGCACTATGTATATATGGTTGTATATCCTTTACAGATGAGCATATCGGGGTTACTCTACCTAATGCATTGCTATAAAACGCTATATATACTGTACTGATTATTTAATTTTATATGACATTTTTTATATCATGGTACATACTCTATCCTGCCTAAAATATTACACAATTTGACGTATGACTAATTTCTAAATTGATTGCCTCCTGGTGTTCAATCTATAGTTTATTAGTATTTTCACGACTCTTGCTCTGATGGTTTATGTCAAATGCAGCAGGTAATAGTTTCATGTGAAATTGTGCCACTAGTTCATGTATACCAACACGCCAATACAGTGAAATTGTCTGTGTGTTTTAGGAGATGTTTTTACGTGTACTCCTGTTTATTTTGTGTGTGTGTGTGTGTGTGTGTGTGTGTGTGTGTGTGTGTGTGGTGTGTTTGTGTGTGTGTGATGTGTTTGTGTGTGTGTGGTGTGTTTGTGTGTGTGGTGTGTTTGTTTGTGTGTGTGTGTTATTGTGCCTCTGGGTGTGGGTATTTTTTATGTATTCGTGTGTCCAGACCTTCCATGTAGGCTCCTCGCATAACACTGTGTATATAGACAAACTATCCGACACTACCACACTCAGTATGATCACGCACACAATAAGTGACAAAGAAACATTAAACAATTTAAAAAGGAAAGCACGAAAAAAATACAATATTGTACAGCCGTGAGTGATATAAAACACCTCTTGTTTTTCTACCGTAATGATATTGTTTTATAAGGAAGCAACAATGGTCACCGGGTCACAATTCTAGCTAGGCCAAGAGACCTTCTCTGGCCAGCTGATGGTCGGGACCAGAAGACCTTCCCTGGCCAGCTGATGGTCGAGGCCTGGAGACTTTCCTTGGCCAGCTGTTGGTCGGGGCCAGAAGACCTTTCCTGGCCAGCTGATGGTCGAGGCCTGGAGACCTTCCCTGGCCAGCTGATGGTCGGGGCCAGGAGACCATCCCTGGCCAACTGATGGTCGGGGCCTGGAGACCTTCCCTGGCCAGCTGATGGTCGGAACCTGGAGACCAGCTGAATGGTCTTAAAGTACTACACAAATAGAGAAGCGAAAATTGCATTCTTGCACTAAGACTTCTACCAGGACTGAATATAATTTTTTTTTCAATCATCAACCGAAGAAAAAACACGAGTACCGAATATCTTAGAATGAAGCCCCGGTCAATTCAGGAGATTAAGGGTGAGCATCTTGGCCACGGAATCACACACGTCAACGTCTCTTCTCCTTCAGCTTCCTACAATGCCTCCCTTTGAATTATCTCCTACTGAGCAGCAAACACTGAACCAGTCTTGTGAGGTCATGACTCCGATGAAAAAAAATTCCCGCTAACTCTAGGACGGTGGAAACATATTAAGTAAAGAGTATCTAGAAGGACGCGTACTGCGAGGTGGCGGAGGTCGAGGAGGCTGGCTGGACGATGCTTACACGACAACCTAGTCCTACAGGTCACTTGTAAACAATTAGATAAGGTAACACTTCAGCATCACTTACAGGCTACGTGTAAACAATTAGATAAGGTAACACTTCAGCATCACTTACAGGCTACGTGTAAACAATAAGGTAACACAATGACATCACCTACAGACTACGTGTAAACAACAAGGTAACACAACAACATCTCCTAGAGGCAACATGTAAACAAAAATGTTCCAGTTAATGTGACAATAATGCTTGTGTTACATTCGCCAGGTATTCAACAGTAGGTTTACCAGGAGGACAATGAAGCAAACGAGGCTGTCTCTGGAATCTTGTGAGACTGACGTTGTCCTGACCAGTGTGTGTCTCAACCTGGAGGGCACTAGCACACACGACAAAGAAACCACCAGTATCATTATTTAGCAGCATGAAAGTCCTTAAATCATTGAAGGACTCGGAAGAGCTTTAGGAATTAAGATATATTTAAATCAAAAGCAGTTAGTTCACGTGAATCCTTGTACCAAGTTTGTCCATTCATTTGGGAAACACACAAACACACACTACTCATCCAATCGGGAGTGTAAATGTTCCTTCATGCGGCTCCTAGGGAAGAGGCAGTGTAAGGAGGGAGTAAAGAAGGAGGTACGGTGACTTGCAGTAGTAGGGGGGGGGGATATAACAGGACGTTAGTTGATAGAGAGGAAGGGAAGGTGATAGGACAATAGGTGGAGGGAGGGAAGGAAGGAAGCAGGGATGGGGAGAGGGGATAAAGGCAAGGGAAGGAAGGAGAGGGACAGGGAAAGAGAAGGAGGAGGGGAGGGTGGAAGCAGGGGGAGAGGAAGGGATGGAGGTAGGGAGAGGAAAGGTTAGAGGCAGGGAGAGGAAGGGCTAGAGGCAGGGGGAGAGAAAAGGGGTGTAGGCATGTCAGGGGGGGGGAGAGATAGGAGAAGGGAAGGGGAGGGAGGGAAGGAAGGAGGCGGGGGGGGGAGAGGAAGGAGGCAAAGGAGAGAGGAGGGAGGAAGGAAGGGGGCAGGGGAAGAGAAAGGGATTGAGGCAGGAGGAGGGGAGGGGGAGGAGGGGGCGAAGGAGGGAAGCAGGGGGGTGGGACGAGGGGAGGGGTAGCGTAAGAGCGTGGCGGCAAACTTTCATCTGTCAATAAGTGTGGTAGTCCAGGCCTGATACCACATAGGTACCACGACGCCCTGTCTAGCCCCCCTGGTAGGTG
Organism: Homarus americanus; assembly: GCF_018991925.1. Lineage (NCBI taxonomy): Eukaryota > Metazoa > Arthropoda > Malacostraca > Decapoda > Nephropidae > Homarus > Homarus americanus. Next base: position 8,324,534 of record NW_024736071.1, on the reverse strand, counting down.
AGGGACCTCCTACCGAGCACCTAATTGTTAACAGTAGTGCCCCAAGGTGATACACAGGTGCCCCGTCATCCCCTCGCTCGTGGCTCTCGTGGTATAGTGAGTCCTCTCGCTGGGGGAAGTAGTAAGTAAGGGCGTGGAAGAAGATAGGGAGGGGGAAGGTAGAGAAGGGAATGAGAGGTGGTGGGTAAGTGAGGAGGAAGATAGGGAGAGGGAAGTAAGGAGTGAGGTGGGGGAAGAGGTAAGGGAGAGAAAGGGTACGGGTTGTTTAAAAGGGGGTAGAGATGAGGGGGATAATAGGTTAGGGTTAGATAAGGGGGTGTGAGGTAGGGGGTGTTGGAGGAAGAGAAGGTGGGGAGTAAAGTGGAGTAGGTTAGGAGGAAGGTAGCTGGGAGAGAGAGAGACTGGAGAGGTGAGGAAAGGTTGTAGAAGACAATAAGGAGAATATAACAAACAGGGAGATAGAGGAAGGAAGGAAGAAAGGAAGGAAGGAAGGAAGGAAGGAAGGAAGGAAGGAAGGAAGGCAGGAAGGAAGGAAGGAAGGAAGGAAGGAAGGAAGGCGGAGGAGGATATAATAGCAAATATCCATCACTCACACAGATGATACTACCACTATCACCAAGGGGTCTTAACAAACACAATAACCACATAGTCTGGCTGACACTGTAACCAAATAGTCTATGACACAATAACCACATAGTCTGGCTGACACTGTAACCAAATAGTCTATGACACAATAACCACATAGTCTGGCTGACACTGTAACCAAATAGTCTAAGGACACAATAACCACATAGTCTGGCTGACACTGTAACCAAATAGTCTATGACACAATAACCACATAGTCTGGCTGACACTGTAACCAAATAGTCTAAGGACACAATAACCACATAGTCTGGCTGACACTGTAACCAAATAGTCTAAGGACACAATACAGGTAACCACTAGTCATAGCTCTGTCTGCATAACCCATAGTCTGGCTGACACTGTAACCAAAATAGGCCTGCGACACAATACATAACCCCATGTCTGGCTGACACTAATAAATAGTCTAAGGACACAAATACAGGTAACCACCTAAGGACACACAACTGGCTGACACTGTAACCAAATAGTCTAAGGACACAATAACATAGTCTGGCTGACACTAAATAACCAAATAAGTCTAAGGACACAAATAACTACACATAGTCTTGGCTGACACTGTAACCAAATAGCCTAAGGACACAATACAAGTAACCACATAGTCTGGCTGACACTGTAACCAAATAGTCTATGACACAATAACCACATAGTCTGGCTGACACTATAACCAAATAGTCTAAGGACACAATAACCACATAGCTTGGCTGACACTGTAACCAAATAGTCTAAGGACACAATACAGGTAACCACATAGTCTGGCTGACACTGTAACCAAATAGTCTATGACACAATAACCCATAGTCTGCTGACCTACAACCAAAATAGTCTAAGGACACAATAACCACATAGTCTGGCTGACACTGTAACCAAATAGTCTATGACACAATAACCACATAGTCTGGCTGACACTGTAACCAAATAGTCTAAGGACACAATAACCACATAGTCTGGCTGACACTGTAACCAAATAGTCTAAGGACACAATAACCACATAGTCTGAAAACGACACTGTAACCAAATAGTCTAAGGACACAATAACCACATAGTCCTGGCTGACACTGTAACCAAATAGTCTAAGGACACAATAACCACATAATCTGGCTGACACTGTAACCAAATAGTCTAAGGACACAATAACCACATAGTCTGGCTGACACTGTAACCAAATAGTCTAAGGACACAATAACCACATAGTCTGGCTGACACTGTAACCAAATAGTCTAAGGACACAATAACCACATAGCTTGGCTGACACTGTAACCAAATAGTCTAAGGACACAATAACCACATAATCTGGCTGACACTGTAACCAAATAGTCTAAGGACACAATAACCACATAGTCTGGCTGACACTGTAACCAAATAGTCTAAGGACACAATAACCACATAGCTTGGCTGACACTGTAACCAAATAGTCTAAGGACACAATAACCACATAGCTTGGCTGACACTGTAACCAAATAGTCTAAGGACACAATACAAGTAACCACATAGTCTGGCTGACACTGTAACCAAATAGTCTATGACACAATAACCACATAGTCTGGCTGACACTGTAACCAAATAGTCTATGACACAATAACCACATAGCTTGGCTTACGCTATAGCAACTTAATCATACATTACGACCATGTATTCTGGCTCAGCAACATAGTCTGGCTGACACTGGCTATCATCACAACAAAAGTCAGCAAAAAAGTGTCTCGTTGTTAATGAGAGAAATAATCAAACTTAAATTTGACCAAACCTCAAGCATTAGAGTCGGTGTTGTAGATGTCCTCATTTTTACTATGAACAACTTGGTTTTGTGGAAGTTATGCAAGACGACTGAGGAAGATTGACATTTACAAAAACCCAAGATAAAACAACTTGAATTTAGGATTATTATCATGACACAAGAAACGAAACAAAATGGGAAGAGAATAAACGATGACCTCGAGAAGAAAATAATCACAACAAAAGCAATTTTTTTTAATTACTATACTTAACTACATGAGGAAGTGTGATCTTTAGAAAAGTTAAATAAAAACCATTAACTTGAGATTATTTATGTGATATTAAGCCCCCAAAAAATTAAATTGCAACCTTCAGAAAAACTTATCAACAAAAGTAATCATCTTGAATAAAGAAAACACGAAGAGAAAGGGAGTATGACCTTCAGAAAATGCAAAAGAAAAAATATATCGAAACTTGGATTAAGACGTAACATTAAAAAATAATACAACAAAAAATAAGCGATAACTTCCTGGAAAAGGAGGAATAAGAAAAACAGTCATCTTGAAGGTAAGATTAAAGGTGATGACATGAGATATTTTCTAAACAAACGTCATCTCCACGTCGACTCCAGCGCAAGACGCATCTCAATTGTTATCATCGAGTGAAATTACTAGATCAATGTCACCCAAATTCTCATGGTAGGAAAACTACTACATGTGTACCAGGTGTTTTAGTCATGTCCCGTCATTAGCTTCGATGACTAGGACAGATCCTGGTTGGTAGATGCAAGACTGTTAGTCGATCACTGCGAGGATAACAGACATGACTTACGTGCTACTAGACAAGTGTAAACTGGAGAGATAGGTACCGTAGGCTGGAAAATTACCACTTATTTACTACTAACTAAATTGGCCTAAGTTACCACTGGACAAATACAAGCTTGGTAGTAGCGGCCCCTTAAAATTATAAGTAGCTTAACTCCCGGCCTGAGCCGCGAAAGAATAGTTTCAGTTCTTCCTTTTTTTTTATTTATTTTTTTTTGTCGTGGTGGATGGATCGATCGATCACTGACCCCCGGCCTAAGCCGTGAAAGTAAAGTTTAATTTCTTACTTTTTTTAGATCGTGGAGGATGGATCATCGACCACTGACCCCGGCCTGAGCCGTGAAAGAATAGTTTATTTCTTACTTTTTTAGATCGTGGAGGATGGATCATCGACCACTGACCCTCGGCCTGAGCCGCGAAAGAATAGTTTAATTTCTTACTTTTTTGATCGTGGAGGATGGATCATCGACCACTGACCCCCGGCCTGAGCCGCGAAACAATAGTTTAATTTACTTTTTTAGATCGTGGAGATGGATCATCGACCACTGACCCCGACTACCGCGAAAGAATAGTTTAATTTCTTACTTTTTTAGATCGGAGGATGGATCATCGAACACTGACCCCGGCCTGAGCCGCGAAACAATAGTTTAATTTCTTACTTTTTTTTAGATCGTGGAGGATGGATCGATCGACCACTGACCCCGGCCTGAGCCGCGAAACAATAGTTTAATTTCTTACTTTTTTTGATCGTGGAGGATGGATCATCGACCACTGATTCCCTTACAAACCGCGAAGAATAGTTTAATTTCTTACTTTTTTTTTAGATCGTAGGGGATGGATCGATCGACCGCAGCCAACCTGAGCCATTGAAAGAATAGTTTAATTTCTTACTTTTTTTTTTTAGATCGTGGAGGATGGATCATCGACCACTGACCCCAACCTGAGCCGCGAAAAGAATAGTTTAATTTCTTACTTTTTTTAGATCGTGGGGATGGATCATCGACCACTGACTCCCCAGCCTGAGCCGTGAAGAATAGTTTAATTTCTTACTTTTTTTTAGATCGTGGAGGATGGATCGATCGACCACTGACCCCGGCCTGAGCCGTGAAAGAATAGTTTAATTTCTTGCTTTTTTTTTCTTAGATCGTGGAGGATGGATCATCGACCACTGACTGACGGAAGCCATAGAAAAGAATAGTTTAATTTCTTACTTTTTTTTTAGATCATTTGGAGGATGGATCGATCGACCATGACCCCGGCCTGAGCCATTGAAAGAATAGTTTAATTTCTTACTTTTTTTTTTTTTTTTAGATCGTGGAGGATGGATCGATCGACACTGACCCCGGCCTGAGCCGTGAAGAATAGTTTAATTTCTTACTTTTTTTTTAAGATCGTGGAGGATGGATCGATCGACCACTGACCCCCGGCCTGAGCCGCGAAAGAATAGTTTAATTTCTTACTTTTTTTTTTAGATCCTGGAGGATCGATCATCGACCACTGACCCCCGGCCTGAGCCGTGAAAGCAAAGTTTGTTATTACTGTACAAATCTTCCTTAGGACCTTGGTCAATGAGTCACAATTCAGACACTTTGTCTGGTATGAACTCATAATTTGAATAATAATGAAGTTGAAATTTTGTATAGTGTAGTGAGTGGCTGATAGTCAGGATAATAATGAAGATGGTTGTTAGGGTGATAGTGAAGAATTGTTAGTGTGACAGTGACGATAGTGGAGATGTTAGGATGAATAGGGAGGGTTCTTAGGGTGATAGTGAAGATTTGTTAGGGTGATAGTGAGGGCTGTGAAGATGTTAGGCCGATAGTGAAGATTTGTTTTTGTGATAGTGAGGGTGACAGTGAAGCTGTTAGGATGAATAGTGAAGATAATAGTGAAGATGTTAGGATGAATAGTACAGGTTAGAGTGAATATTGTTATTAGGTTGATAATGAAGATGTGTATTAAGATGATAGTGAAGATATGTGTTAGGATGGTAGTGAAGATTTGTTAGGATGATAGTGAAGATGTTTTAGAATGATAGTGAGGGTGATAGTGAAGATATGTCAGAGGATGACAGTAAGGGTGATAGTATCGATGTGTAGTGAGGGTGAAAGTGAATACGTTTCTTAGGATGATAGTGAAGATGTGTGTTAGGATGATAGTGAAGATGCATGTTAGGATGACAGTGAGGATGTGTATTAGGATAGTGAAGATGTGTTAGGATGATAGTGAAGATGTATGTTAGGATGATAGTGAAGATGTGTGTTAGAATGATATTGACGGTGATAGTGAAGATGTGTCTTAGGATGATAGTGATGTAATAAGCAGGAACACCCACGCAAGCCGGTGCCCATACACACAGGCAGGCACCCATACACTCATGTGAACGACCATTACAATGTTTATGGCACTTGTCAGACCGGATGGACACTATTAGTTACAGCCTCAAAGAATAACATGTAAACCTATATGGGGTGTCAGGACGCGTCCACATGCCAGTGGGCCTATGCGCCGTCCCTCTGGGACCCACTGCTACTCCGAGATCCCCTGCTGGTCTAGCCTGGACACACGAAGCACCCAGTTACTGTGTGTTGCCACGAGGAGGCACAGCAGGAGTCTTGATGGTGAAGAGGCTGTGTACTGGCAGGGGAAGACTTATGGAAGTTGCTTCCCTGTTTGCTACTAGGGCTAGCCAACGGCGGCAGCTGAAACCGAGAGGTAGCAAGCAGTGCTTGCACCTTGAGGATAATGCTGCCACAGTAAGGCAACTTGACTTAGGATATTCGACAAAGCTATCAGGTGCTTATTTCCATGAGGATCCTTTGTTTAGGCATACGCCTGGTCTATAATCAGTGACAGCATGTCTACAGGAGTATTAGTGAAGGTTTATTTGATATAATTCCACAAGCATTCCATTGATTTTGGACTTTCCGCGGCTGGGGGATCACTACCACAGTTCTACATTCAATGGTTTAATTATATAGAACTTCACATAATACGCACAAACGGGGCGAAATGCTGGTGTACATACACGCAGGTGAACATAGGAACCAATACGCTTTTCGATAATGTTTAACAAACACAATTGCTGAATCTAAATAAGGATTCTATACTGCAGGAGGTTGGCTCACTCAGTGTCACCAGCGACTGCTAAATATAAAGCACTTTAAGCCTATTGCACCTTACATGACATCAGATTATTCAATAAAAATAATTTATATATAGTCAGTAAGTTATTGACATCCAACTTGAGATATCTAGGAATAATGTCTCAAAACAACACATTGATTATATTGCAGAAAAAGTAATATTTGCTAACTTAAGGAAATAAACTACTTTCAGTTCTTCAGTAAGAACGATGGTGGAAACTACAGCTTTACGAGTTGGTAACAAATTTGGCAGACAATACTTTTTCACATCTTATTTTGTGCTCATTGGTTTAAATAAAAGTGCAGTAAGTTTCAAAACCAGGAAAACGCTATAGAGTTGTGTGTTTTTATTGTAACCTTATATATAATAAATCTAGAGTTCCGTGGTTTTCCTCTACTGAATATTTAGCATAATAAGTTTATCAAATAGCCTAGTATTCAATTTTTTTATGATTTAGCTGTAGCAGCTAAACTTGATTAACATTCGTTTTAGGACCACACACAATTAATAATTGGGAAATTTCTTATCGTAATTAAAATAAAAATTATCGATTTTATTCTATTTATTTATTGTTATTTATTTATTTTTATTATTTATTTATTTTTTATTTACATTATTTTTTTTTTGGGGGGGGGTGGGGTGCTTCTGAGTTTAACACGCCTTCTTGAGAGCAGCCGCAAGGCTATACACCTCCAACCCCGTTGTTTCCTTCACCTTGAGATGCCTCTGTATGCCACAAGCCACGTGGGATTTTTCTTCAATCTTTAGTGATCGAAGGTAAGACATATTAAGTGAAATCAGGTTATTAGTTAATGCTAGCTTGGGTTGGTAAGGTTATCATGAACCTCACTCTCTCCCTTATTCTCAATTTGCCTAGGAATCAGTGTGAAAATCATCCAACAAATCAAAATATACTGGAAAAACATGAATTCGTCCAAAAAGTCGTGGGTGGTCCTAAAACGAATATTAACACCAAAACATAAAAGTTCCAGCATTATATTTTCTTCAATACATCAGTATCCTGCCCATTTTAACTAGCAATTATGAACAGTGGATCGCTATCAATACTAAATGCATTAAAGGAGCTCATTAAAACTAATAAACTGCTAACACTGATTCCCAGGATCATGTAGATGTGGAAGAGAACACAGGTTCCTTTCGGTGTTGTTGGAGCAGGTAATAGCTGCATATTATAGATGGTAAAATAAAGTGCACAAGACAATAAAAAAAATGAATTCACATAAATGTGCATCTTCCTCCCTTTAATCTTTGCCTGCCAACTATTGTTTATACTTAGCAGCCGCTTGGCAGCGCCACAGTCGGGGTGAACGAGTTCTCCCATTGGGGTGAGCCATCCTCCTACCTAGAGTATAGAATCCTCAGTCGAGTACATGGGACCTCTGGAGCTTTTACCTATTGACGGTAATGACAAATCCTTTTTCCAACCGTAAAGTTCCCTTAACGTAATTTATGTTTAAAATCCCTTAACCAACCAACTTTTAAGAGGATTACGACACCCCTTTATCATATCCTGAATAACATCTCCTGAAACAGAAAGTACCTTAACCAGATTTACAGAACCAAACCTTTATGTATATATGAAACTAACGCTCTACCTAATATATCCTTAACTTTAGATAGATAGATAGATAGATAGATAGATAGATATATATATTATCGCCGCTGGCTTCAGCTACAGTGCTGGCGCGTGATGCCATTAAATCTTTCGACCTGTGACCTCGCCAGATGTAGAAGTGTTTACAGACAAGTCCTGGTTCTGATGAGTGGACTGTCTTCGACTGGTGGCGGTGCTGCCCGCCCTGCCATGAGACAGATCGCCCTCTCTAGTGATGTGGTAAGACCAGCCTTCTGCTCGCACTGATGAACACCGACTCACAATCCTGTCCGAGAATTTGTGCTGGGACAATTTACGCAGTACTGTTGTCTCTTGGAACACCATACTGATCTGCATTGACCCGTCTTGTAAGTACAGCCTAAGTGATGACATACCCCTCGGTACTGAAATATTGTTGACTAATTATGCCTACTCGTTTCTGCCTAAGCTGGAGTAATTAGACAATGCAGAATGAAGCGAAGCTAAGATTAATAGAGATATGAACTTTGTGTTATGTTACTATGTATCAGATGGATCACCATGTAATATTATGAACATCATCTCTGCAGGTTTTGACCACATCAATAAATATTCAATGCGTCAAAAGGTGGGTTTCAATCATTCCCTTCGACTTGCCAGTCACCTGAACGTCCTTAACCAAGGCGTTTACAGTCAAAGCAAGTACGAGGGAGGGCGTCGAAGGGAATTCTCGACCGCCAAGAGGACCACAGTACTAGGTAACGCCGCCACCGCCGGGAATACAACGTGGGACGTCGGCCAGCCTTCCACAGTGGGTGCAGCGTGGAGTCCGCCCACAGTGGGTGCGACGTGGAAACAGGGATACGTAGTGCGAGTGTTGTGTGTTTGAGGGAAGTGTTTCAATACCCGGACAGTGGCGTAAAGCTTCGGTCTGCGCGTACGGGGCTGTGAGCGTTCCTTGTTCCTTTCGGACAGCGAGCCCGCGCACCCAGTGAGCAAAGGTTTCAGAATACCCGGACAGTGTCGTAATGTTTAGGTCCGGGCGGACGGGCTGTTAGCGTTCGCTCGGACACGCACGTCTACACCTCTCTTGTGAGTACAAATGTCTGTCTGTGTACACCAGTGATTATAACGAACAGCCAATCCGCCTACACCAGTGACGTACCGTGGTTCCACTGATGAAACATGCTGAACACCTACAGTACATAGTATATCAAATACCAAGTAGAATATGTCCTTTCTCTAAATATGGTGTTGTCAAGCCTTATAAACACCTAAAACAAAAAAATATACTAAAACTAAAATATCTTACCTCATATCATTCGCAGTCAAGAAATATTTACTTATATTGAAATTCGGCTCTCCGAGAATTTGCAGAATTCTTATTGACATTGATATTGAAAGTTTATTTAGCTAGAAGAACAGATAAAAAAAAAGTATATACATATATATATACAGTATATATATATATAATCAACGACCTCACTGGCTGGTGAGGTCGTTGATTATATGTTCAAAGTCTGCGTGTTATATGGACTAAAAACGAAGTATATATGGTACCTCGTGTTTCATACCAGCTGGATTGGGTAAAATGCTACTGACATCCACATAAATGGCACGGGCAGTTCCCAATGGGAGGTTCACGGCGCCATCAGCTCGATGATCAGGCTTTGTGTGAAATATAACATAGTCTAGAACTGCTTTTAGTGTCTTTGTGGCATGGTCGGTAGTGTTCCCTATGGTCCCACACAGTGGGTCGAGGGTTCGAGTCCTGGCTGGTGAGGTCGTTGATTATATGTTCAAAGTCCGTGTGTTATATGGACTAAAAATGAAGTGTGTGTGTATATAAATAAAACAAAGAAGTATGCCTGTTTGTTTGTGTGTTTGTGTGTCCGCACGAGAATCTCGGAAACTGCTCTCCGAGCGGCTCATTCGCTAGGCCACGGTAGGACGCCACCCTCTGGGAGGCTCCACGTTGTCTCACTGTTCAGTCCCGAAAACTTCTTCCATCAATAGTTCATTAACGGTGTATGTAAGTTCCACCATGTTTTTCACTACAACGGTGCAGCAAAGTACCATCTATCATCACTACATATAACACCACCCATCATCACTACATATAACAACATCCATCATCACTACATATAACACCACCCATCATCACTACATATAACATTATCCATCATCACTACATATAACACCATCCATCATCACTACATATAACACCACCCATCATCACCACATATAACACCATTCATCATCACTACATATAACACCACCCATCATCACTACATATAACAACATCCATCATCACTACATATAACACTACCCATCATCACTACATATAACAACATCCATCATCACTACATATAACATCATCCATCATCACTACATATAACACCACCCATCGTCACTACATATAACATCATCCATCATCACTACATATAATACTATCCATCATCACTACATATAACACCATTCATCATCACTACATATAACACCACCCATCATCACTACATATAACAACATCCATCATCACTACATATAACACCATCCATCATCACTACATATAACAACATTCATCATCACTATATATAACACCACCCATCACTACATATAACATCATCCATCATCACTACATACAACACTATCCATCATCACTACATATAACACCATTAATCATCACTACATATAACACAACCCATCATCACTACATATAACACTATCCATCATCACTACATATAACACCATTCATCATCACTACATATAACACCACCCATCATCACTACATATAACATCATCCATCACCACTACATATAACACTATCCATCATCACTACATATAACACCATTCATCATCACTACATATAACACAACTCATCATCACTACATATAACACTATCCATCATCACTACATATAACACCATTCATCATCACTACATATAACACCACCCATCATCACTACATATAACATCATCCATCATCACTACATATAACATCATCCATCATCACTACATATAACATCATCCATCATCACTACATATAACATCATCCATCATCACTACATATAACACCATCCATCATCACTACATATAACACCATCCATCATCACTACATATAACACCATCCATCATCACTACATATAACACCACCCATCATCACTACATATAACACCATCCACCATCACTACATATAACACTATCCATCATCACTACATATAACACCATCCATCATCACTACATGTAACACCATCCACCATCACTACATATAACACTACCCATCATCACTACATATAACACCATCCACCATCACTACATATAACACCATCCACCATCACTACATATAACACCACCCATCATCACTACATATAACATCATCCATCATCACTCATCACTACATATAACATCACATCATCATACATATAACACCATCCATCATCACTACATATAACACCATCCATCATCACTACATATAACATCATCCATCATCACTACATATAACACCATCCATCATCACTCATCACACTACATATAACACCATCCATCATCACTACATATAACACCACCCATCATCACTACATATAACACCATCCACCATCACTACATATAACACTATCCATATCACTACACACCATCCATCATCACTACATATAACACTACCCATCATCACTACATATAACACCATCCATCATCACTACAGATCGGTTAAGTAGTTTCCGAGATTCTCGTGCAGACACACAAACAGACATACTTCTTTGTTATATATACATATATATATATATATATATATATATATATATATATATATATATATATATATATATATATATATATATATATACACATTATATATATATATATATATATATATATATATATATATATATATATATATATATATATATATATATATATATATATATATATTGAGAGATAGATATATGCAGATAGATTAATGTTAGACACGCCATCCTTCTCTAGTGGTCTGAGATGATCAGCTGTCAAGTCAGTCGTCAGCTGATCATGGGAAGTGAAGAGCGGCGACGCCACCTCAGCAGACGTCGAAAATAAGATAAATTGTGATAAAACTAATGAGCTTTATGTAAATTCTTCGAGAAATTAGATTCTGTTTACCATGTGGAAGTTGATGGGAAAATTATACCGGTGTCACCGATAAAAAAATAGCTGTATTTTATTGCCTCGACGCCAAGTGGCGATGGGAAATAGAAAACCCGATGTGGAGAAGTTTGTAAATACTTCCATAGTGCCAGAGATAGAGATAAGCGGGAACTCTGTTTAAGAATTTATTTTTTGATGTGCGAGTCATGAACTTAGTGTGCAGCAACACACAGCCAAGCCCAGCCCAGGACACATTGTATAAGGCCAGCAGATAGATGTTTTACGACCGAATAACGATCAACTAACATCTATGTACACAAGCAGGTGCGTATCCTTGGCCACGGCAAACTTAAAAAGTAATATAAGCCGTATATCATTAAGTCCAAGGTCAGGAGCCAAAAATTACTTATATAAAAAATATGATCGGGAATGTGTAAAAGATGGGTCTGTAACATGTGCAGTCCTCAACTAAAGGCCACAAAGGGAAGCTTCATTATTTATCATTATATTCATCACATTTGTATAATCATGAGTACTGGAATACTGATGCTAATGTTGTTCATATATTACATAAGTGAGGAGTTAATTTACTATAGGATTTACATTAATATTGTGTGTTATTAAAGGTGAGGAACCACTTATGTGGATCTGATGCTGAAGCTACAATTATTGAACAGGTGTGATTGGCTGCAAGTGGTTCGTTTTTATCAATCATAGAAATAGGTATTACAAGTTTTCTACGAACAATTATTGTCATGTATCCAATATCTCAAAACAATTTAATTAATTAATTGTGTTAATGGACGAAGAAAATTATATATTTATATATATATATATATATATATATATATATATATATATATATATATATATATATATATATATATATATATATATATATATATATAATAGAAGCACATTACATCGTACGGTTGCTGTCTATTATTTGATACGATTAATCAACATCAAAATTGCCACCCGATACGATATTCAAAAAGTTTATAGTTCTAAATTCACAACATTTATAACACCAAAGTTGGGAGCGATAGTGAGGCTTGTGAATACCAATAATGTTGGTCTGTCTGATGCATTTAATGGAGTCGCTTCTGGGAGCATCGTCAAGCTACCAGGTGTTATGACCACAAGATACAGTACCACAGTGACGGCAGAGACTGGTACTTTACCTTGAACTATTAGTGTAAGTTATGGAAGAACTTGTGGTATGGCTTACCCTCCACACATACATACACACACATACACATACATACATACATACATACATACATACATACACACACACACAAAAAAAAACCACACACACACAGTCTCTTCTTAACGTCGTATCTTCTACCATGTCTTCTTTGCTTCACGAGACTCCTCCCAATTTCTCTCTGGGTCTCCTCTTCCTGATCACTGTCGTAGTATCGTCCGGCCAGACTATCAAACATCACCTTCATTTTAATTCATTATACCTTTCACATTCCTAACCTCACCTAATCTCATCTAACCTCACTTCACCCCACTTAACCTACTTGGGGTTTCTTTCATCTTCATCTGGGAAAATTTTACGTTCAAGTTCTAGTCCTAAAAACGCACTAGTACTAATGGGCCCCGGTCCTAAAAACGCCCTTGTCCTGATACGCCCCAAGTTAACCTGTCCTAATCATTATAATTGGAACTCAATTATACTTACTTAATTTATCTCATCCTCTTTCTCTCCCTCTTTCTCTTAGTTCCCCATTCAATTCTATTCTCCTCTTATCTTTCCTCTTCTTGCTCCCCGACCTTCTTTCTCTTCCAATCTCCTCTTATATCTTCCTCCTCTACCCCCTCTTTCTCCTAGCTTACGACCACGAACTTGCTGCAACCCGATTGAAACATTCAATGTAACACAGGTGACAGTCCACCTATACGAGTTTACCTGCATATGACAGTCGACCTATATGAGAGAAGACTTATATGGCAGTCGACCCCTGTGACAGTCGACCTATGTGTGAAAGTCAATCCATATAAAAGTCGACCCATTTGAGAGTACAGTAGAAATATTTAAGAGTCGACCCATATAATAGTCGATTCATGTTAGAGTCGATCCATCTAAGAGTCGATCCATCTAAGAGTCGACCAATACAAGAGTCGACTAATATAAGTGTCGACCCATTTAAGAGTCGACCCATATAAGATTTGACCCATATAAGAGTTGACCCATTTAAGAGTCGACCCATATAAGAGCTTAAGAGTTGATCCACTTAAAAGTCGACCCATATAAGAGTCGATCCATTTAAGAATCGACCCATATAAGAGTCGACCCATATAAGAGTCGACCCATATATGAGTTGACCCATATAAGACTCGACCCATTTAAAAGTCGACCTATAGAAGAGTCGGTTCATAAAAGAGTCGATTCATATAGGAGGCGATCCATTTAAGAGTCGACCCATTTAAAATTCGACCCATTTAAGAGTCAAACCGCGGATGAGTCGAACCATGTAAGAGCTGTGCAATATAAAATAGATCAATGAGATTCGACCCATGAGAAAAGTCTACCTTTACGTGCCTCTACCCCTGTACGAGTCGACCCGCCTGAGGACTTGTATGTAATTCAACCCAACAAACACACGTATGTGAGATTCGACCAATAAAACCATAATTCACATACTATCAAGACATCGTCAGACATCAGACATAAATTTATAAGTTACGGCTGTTTTGTTTTTGTAAAGTTAACATGGCAATTTACTCCTTGGAGAATATTTAAGCAGTTTCCTCAAAAGGATAAACCATCGTCTTCAATTTTTATACCACTGACCTTAAAGGGGTTAAACCATTGTCCTATAGGGGTTACACTATCGTAATTAAAGTGTGTGTGTGTGCGGGCACGCTCGGGGCTCGATCTCTGGGCAGAGTGAAACTATGGAAATATTTCTTTAAACTATATGCCACTGGCTACCCAGCAGTTCTTGGGGACCTGCATGTCAATCCATGTTCCGGGGTCATTGTCAAGTTATCCTATCTTATTGGGTCATTCCTTGGTGCCGGGTCGTACACCTCGCTAACTCAGGGTTTGGTTGTGTTTGCGACAGCTTCTGCACATTAAACAAATTCACGCTAAGGTGGACTTAGGGTCGGCCACCCTTAAATACGATGGGTAACTAATAATAATATATATTATTTATTATATATATATATATATATATATAACCGAGGTCATATAGGTGTATCTTTCTATTCATATTCATAGCATAATCTATGAGTCAAGGCCACAATAATGGCGAGGAATATTTTACGATCGCCATATAATTCATATCTGGACGGACTAACTGGTCGTGTTGGTTCATAAACATGACGGCCTCAAGATTTACAGCCCCCATACACTCCCCGTAAACCAACTTGGCTATAACCAAGTACTGAGAAACCTCAGCAACTTCATAATAAAACTTACTGATAATGAATCATTCTACACTTCCCTTAACGATGTATTGTACCAAGATATTTCAATACTCAGCCTTACTATCTAATTTAAGAAACTGATTTGTTTATAACGAAGTAGAGTACGAAAATACTAGATTATATAATGAATCAACCTACTTAGTAAAACGAGTTCACCTATAAGTTGTACACTTCATTTTAACGAATTATCACTCTGGTATGTTTCTGAAGTCAATTTATTTTTCTAGTAGAGTCAACTTCGCTAAAACGAAGTATCAGAATATAATTACTGAGGTTATCTGACCCATTTGTGACACAACCTTTGTTGTAGATAGAAAGTGAAAGCGGTCAGCTGATCACCTGTTAAAATTAACTTTTTATAACGAAGTTTAGGGTTCCTTGCATACAATTACTACCTGCCTACGTGTTATTATGACTAACCTCTCTCTATAACGAAGATTCCCGAAGAGCTTAATTACCGCGGTTGCTAACTTACTTGTTACAAACAACTTCCTATAACCAATTTTAAGTTCAAGTCATTAAGATTACCTTAGCCTCTTAGCCTCAGTGGTGACATCTCACAGTATGTACAGGTGAGGACAAAAATTTCTCGACAATTTTGGCAATAACTAGCATGTACTTAAGGTTCACGTGTCGAGTTGCATCCTCTACCGTTATGTTCGAAAACCATGACAGAAGTTGGGTAAATTGATAGTGAAGCTCCGAGGTTCAAGTCTGAAAGGGAACTTTAGCAAAATTCTTCGTCATCGGTTCAGAATATATGGTGCAGTAAGTATAAGACGACCTTTTTTGACTGCACATAATGAAATATTGGCATTTTACATCTATTTACTTTGATTTTTTTTTATTATAAAGTAGTTTTGTCATGTTATTCTGACACAATTAATAAACGTAACCAGATCTCACCAGCTGTAAAACATTTACATATCCGACCCACAAATCGATGCAATAGATAACCAAGTGTTGAAGGAATTTTGGTCGTAGCTGTACAATGTTACATCCTTCATTTATATATTCTAAAGCTATCAGCAAAGTAAGTTAATTTCTGCAGTAATATACGGCTAGAATACATCGAGCTAATGTTAGCACACCCTTAGTTAAGCAGAACAAACTCAGATTATATCGCAAATAATAACGGAGTTGTTTATGTTATGGTGAATATTAAGAATACTGTACCTGGCTGTGTATTGTTATCGTAAGGACCAAAGATTGACTCTTATAGCCAAGACAAGTACTAGAAATGGTGTATATAACTTAAAAATTACTCCTGTAGGATAAACAAACACGGTGTCACACGGTGTTCGGTACACTGTCAACCAACATACCAAATAATATCGAATATTATTATTTAATTAATGTACCACCTAGTACATGTCACACAAGCTCTATGTTGCACACTATATATTATCATATAACACACACACACCTTAGCTTTCGTCTTTATTCAAGACATCTTCAGAGGCCACTGGATTGAGGCTTATACAGGTGACCTTAAAAACATGAGGTCAGGTCATAATGATGTCATCCACTAATCCCCACACCAACACACACATAGAGAGCTTAAGAAGGGGTGACGTGACTAGTCAGGTCAGGTCAAAAATAAAGGACCCACAAAATAACTATCATACATCTAGATCAAAGGTTTTCAAAATTTTTAACCTTGGGCCACTGACAAATAAATTTATGTTACATATTATCAGTTTTGAACTGACCATCACTAAGGTTTATTGATTTTAATTCCTTAATCAAACTAGCTTCAACCAGAAGTCTTTCTGTGACACAAGATGATTTAAATACTTCTAAGCTTTTTCCCATGCAATGGGGTGATTATTATTCTAATACATGAACGAACAGGGCACTGTTTCAGATGCTGTTCTGATATTATACTTATGTTGTTTGATTCTGAGCTGCAGTGTTTTTCCTGTCTGTCCTACATAATTACAATTACATTTGCTACATGGAATACAATAAACACTTCCATTTACATTCAAACTTGGGCTATTCCTTATTAACATATTGGTAATGGTTGAGTCATACTTGAAAACAACATTAATATTTAGAAGCTTGAGGACCGAACTAACGGGACAAATTCATTACGATAGGGCAGAGTCAAAATATTCTAGAAACATAAGAATGGAGGAAAGCGGGCCCTATTGGCCCATACTGGGCAGTCCGTTTACACCCAAAGGATTTTTAGCCCTTTTAAAGCAACGATCAACAAACAGAAGGGTGTGAGTTTCTGTACAATGGAACGAATGTTTCAATTCATCGTCAATAAATTCAGAGTCACAAATACGCAGACATCTTAAGAACATAGAGAAAAAACTGACATTTTGGTAGACTCAAGGTGATTCGATAAAAAGTGAATGAAACTGTCTACCTGTGTAGGCTTTCCATATACTTAAATTTATAGTTTTGGCCATTTCTCATGATAAGCATATCAAGGAATGGAAGGATCCATTTATTTCTCTTTCAATTTTGAATGTGATACTTGGGACAATATCATTAAGCTTGTCTAAAAATTCCAATGGGTCACTGTTTTTAGGCCAAGAACAAAGAACATCATCTACATATCTATACCATGGAGGAATAAAGTCCACTATATTGGGTAGTAATCTAGACTCAAAAACTCCATATAAATACAGGCTAGAGGAGCAGAAAGACAATTACCCATGCTCATGCCAAATATTTGCTTATAGAACTTCCCATTTGCTCTAAACACATTGTCAGTTACGCATAACTCTATCAATTTGAGGAAAGTATCATGTTAATAGTTAAATCTAACAGTTGTAATTTATCTTTAAGAAATGAAAGTAAGTCTTTCTACAGGTACTCTGTGAACAGTGAATTTACATCAAAACTTATTAATTCGCAAGGTTCATTGTGTTTCTTGAGTTTATCAATTAAATCACTACTATTGTGTATATGTGAATTAGATATTTGGCCTTAAGAGGGATAGCATCTTTACCAACCACTTTCCCGTGTGATTTTTAATATATATATATATATATATATATATATATATATATATATATATATATATATATATATATATATATATATATATATATATATATATATATATATATATATATATATATATATTATATTATATATTATTATATATATATTATATATATATATATATATATATATATATATATATATATATATATATATATATATATATATATATATATATATATATATATATATATATATATATATATATATATATTTTTTTTTTTTTTTTTTTTTTTTTATATATATATATTATGTTATTTTATATATATTTATATATATATATTAATTTATATATTATATATATATTTATATATAATTATGTATATATACATATATATATATATATATATATATATATATATATATATATATATATATATATATATATATATATATATATAATATATATATATATATATATATATATTATATATATATATATATATATATATATATATATATTTCTAGCGGTACAACAGCAATTAGAACAGAGGCGCCATGAGGCTTGGACAAGAGGGTTGGCAGGAGGGGAGGGAGGGAGGAGGTGAGAGAGAGGGAAGAGAAGTGAGAGGAAGGATGGAAGGAGGATGGAAAGGAGGATGGGAGGAAAGAAGGAAGGGAGAAGGAAGGAGAAGGGAGGGGGGGGAGGAGGGAGGAGGGGGACCAAGGGAAGGGAAGGAGCGAGGGAGGAGGAGGTGAAAGGGGAGGGACAAGAGGAGAGGAGAGAGGGAGGAAGGAGAGACACGGGAGGTGAGAGAGGGGGAAGGTGAAAGAGAGGGAAGGTGAATGGGAAAGAATGAGATGGAAGATAAGAGGGAGCGAAGGAGAGGGGGGTGAGAGGGAAGGAAGGGGAGGTGAGAGGAAGAAAGGGAAGAGGGGAGAGAAGAAACAAAGTAAAGGGGTGGGAGGAAGGGGAAACCAGGAAGGGACTGAGTGCAGAATATAGAGGGAGGTGGGGAAAGTGAGGACAAGGAGGAGAAGAAAGTGAGAGAGGGTTAGGGAGAGGAAAAGAGGAAAAGGAGGGAAGACAGAGTGTGAGGCAAGAAACTATAACAGTCAGTTAGTATCAGATCATAACAGTCAACTAATAACAGTTATTCCAGTCGCTAATAACAGATAATACCAGTCAGTCAGTTAGTCAGTCAAATATCATTCAGAAAGTGTCCGAATCAGACAATCAAGCTTCCAATCACAGTTAAAGATCATTCCAGTTTACATAATATCATAGTCAAACAATCATGCCATTAATGCACGATACAGTCTGCCAGTCATGGACCATACCAGTTAGCCAGTCGTAGTTCTTTCCAACCAACGTGTCATATACCAGTCAGACTTTGAGACAGTACAAGTTAATCAGTCCGAATTCTTTCCAGTTAATATGGCATACAATTCAGCCAGTCACATACTAGTCAATCATTTACCAGTCAATTAGCGAGGTGAACGAGCAAGCCAGTCTAATGGGACAGTTTAATCGCCAGCCAACTAAATCACCCATCAGCTAAACAGTCAATCACGAGTCAGTCAGTCAGTCAGTGGAGGGCGAGCAAGCCTGACTAAGGACCAGTTTAATCACCAGTCAGTCAGGAGGACGAGCGAACCAGTTACTCAATCATTCATTCATATGGGAGAACGAGGAAGTCAGTCCACTCACCAGTTAGTCAGTCAGAGGGGTGTACCAGTTAGTTAGTTAGTTAGTCAGTCAGTCAGTCAGTCAGAGGTATACCAGAGAGCCAAGTCTGCCGGTCCAGTTCACTCAGGAGCAACACACGGGGATACCTGCTGAGCCGCCCAAGCTGATTGGTCCCAGCTGAAAATACTGACCTCTGAAAAATTCTTAAAAAAAAAAAATAGTAAATGATGCTACGTACTGAGCGCTGCTATTTTTATTTTTTCTCACTGTGTGTTGTTATGATGTAGTTTTAGCAGTCAAAAATATTCCTTATTTACAATACAGTATGTAGATAAAATTGTCCCTGATCACAATTGGGTACACTATGGGCGGGGAGACGTGATGAAAGTACAATGAGTGAACTTAAAATGATGAATGGAGATCGGATAAAAATGTGTTATATGATCAAAATGCATTACCAATGTTAAGAAGGTTCGTAAATCAAAATCGGTTTAAAATATGATCGCCTTCTGGTGCTATCTCACAACGATAGTGTTAAATTAAACAAGCGATGGATGACGATACCGTATGTATGTACACACACACACACACACACACAACACACACACACACACACACACACACACACACACACACACATACACACACACACACACACACACACACAACAGTCAGCAAAGATAATGAAGAGAATGTAGTTCACTCACTACGTAATTGTATTCAGTTTCCACTCCTCCACCCTACACCACCTATATCCAACCCACCCACCCACCCAGGCAAGCCCATTTAAAAAGTGAAAACCCAGTAAATGAATAATAGCACTTTGTTTTTGTGCATCGGGGTCAGGCCACAATCTCCCCACGGAAAAAAAAAAGATATACTGAGATACATATTTCATATATGTTAATGCTGCAATATTGCACACATAAATTAGATATAGGAGGCCACAGCTCCCTGTCAAGCCAAATGGAGTTGTGCGCTAGACTGCCAATTGATTTTACTCTCTTACATCACCTTCCCGGCCTTTTTTCGCCCAATTTCATTTGGGAAAGGAAAGCAATAATTGTTCCTGAGAGCATGGTGGAGGGGAACGAAGGAGGAGGGACGATGGTGGGAGGGAGCGATGGGAGGGAGGCAGAAGAAAGTGACGGTGGGAGAGACGATGGGAGGGAACTGTTGGTGGGAGGGGAGGGAGGAGGGAGGGGAGGGAAGGAGTGATGGTAGGAGGAAAAGATGTCAGTGGGGAGGGGAGGAGGTGTGGGGTAGGGAACGATGGGAGTGAGGGAGGGAGATGTTGGTGAGAGGAGTTGATTGATTGATTGAGGGAAGGAGGGAGGGAGGTGATGATGGAGGGATAGAGGGAGGGGAGGGATGTTGGACAGGAGGATGGAGGATATATGATGGAAAGGGGAGGATATATGAAGGAAAGAGAGAGAAGAAGAGGGATATGGTAAATAGCATAGATATGGAGGAGAGAAAATAATAAAGTGGAAAGAAAAGACACGCACAAAAGTAAGAAAACGAGAAAGACATTGAAAGATACATAGAAAACGAGATAAATATAAAGAGAAGTAGAGAGAAACAGGTTGAAATGTAGCTATAGCAATGATAAATGTAAATCTTCTGCGTGGTTATTTAAACAGGAAAATGATTATGACTTGATTTACCTTAAGTTCTCCCAGTGTAGGTGAGTGAAGACCAAGGTAAGGTACAATGAAAGACAAAAGTCGTGTCGTAAAATTTGGTGGAAAAACATATGCCGAGGGGCTAAACTTTGGTGTACTCTGCCTTGTGGAGGGGCCTCATAATGTTTCACGAGTTATATTTAATCTTCGGATAAAACCACGACACGACTTTTGCCTTTGATTGTACAATACAGGTACACT
Source organism: Homarus americanus (assembly GCF_018991925.1). Lineage (NCBI taxonomy): Eukaryota > Metazoa > Arthropoda > Malacostraca > Decapoda > Nephropidae > Homarus > Homarus americanus. Next base: position 8,302,507 of record NW_024736071.1, on the reverse strand, counting down.
ACATTCTTCTTCATATTATTATTCTTATTATTATTGTAAACCCATTTATCAGTGTTCAATTACCAAAAAAGTGCAATGTGGAAGACTGTAATGCTTGAATGTGTATGAGTGCAAGCAGGATGAAGGGAAACAGGTGAGTGAAGTTACAATAAATGAATGGAGCCAAGAGGTAAAGGAGAGGAGCTAGGACAAGTGAGAGGAGTAAACACAAGGGTTACGGGGAACGGCGGAACTTTGTAAACTATGATGACCACGTATCTTATTATTTTGAAATGGATAGAAATTGATAAACTGTGTTTAAGAGGTGGTTGATGATGGGAATATAGTATCAAAAAGGTATTCTAGTAGGTCTATACATGGAGATATTACAATGAAAACAAATCGTATGTAATTAGAATATGTGTGTTGGAAAAATAATTGAAAAGTAAGATGAAAGATGTGATAGTGAATGGAAGACTCGGGCAATAGAAAACTGAAGAACGAAGAGGAAAAGAGTTACTACATGTTAATAAAGGGTGACGACGTAACCGAGGTTGAAGAAGAATGAGAGCAGTTATATCGTCCATCACGAGAAAGTTTAGCTGCGGCGTGTGACTACAAGATGAAAAGTAAAATACATGAATGATGAATGGTGAACTGAGAGGTTGACTGTACAAGTTAGAGGGATAAATAAGAACATAAGAACATCAGCGACAAGTGAGTAAAGATGAAAGAAGGAAGCTAAGTGTAATTTGATATGAAGAGGAAATTAAAAGAATATTAAAATAGTATTAAAAGATACAAAGGACGTGAAGAAAGCTTGATATAGAGGTTAAAGAAATTTTATAAATATTTTGAAAGAAAAATGACTACCGTTGAGAATGAAAGAAATATTATAATGTGGAAAAGAAGGAAGTAAATAAGAGACAGGAGAATATTTTGAGCAACCACAGACTGATACACATGAGGAGAGAGGCAGAGTTATCCCATTTGAGACATGGAGGAATGGAAGGTATCAAGTTGAAAAGTAAATGGTGATCAATGGAGAGGAGGTGAGAAAAGCTGTTAGGTTATGGTAAGGTGTCAGGAGGGACGGAATCACCATAGAAATGTTAAGCATGGAACGAGAAAATGGTAACGGCAGAAAAATTTAGTTTATGATCAACAGAAACTTAATACTAGGGAGTATAAAAATTTGCTATAAAAAAAAGGTATCTTTACAATCTTGTGCAAGGTAATATGAGACACCAGACGAAAGGTTTGACAACCCGTAGAGACAAACAGGGCCGCAGTGTTCGTTTTGAAATTCACCGGCCCATCCGTAAAGATAGTTTTGGGAGTTAAAAGTTTCACTGAATAAACAGAAATGTGACAGGACAAACTACAACAAAAGAAAGGAATAAATTTATTCAGTATGCATAAGAAGGGTTATGAGAGATTTACTATTGGGATTATTATAACCTGATCAGTGTGACAGAGGAAACAGTGTGGGCGAGGAATAAGATGATGACCAGACGAACAAGAGTTAGCCTGAAGTAGTAGGAGGAAGAGCACAGTACCTGTAGAGGAGGAGTTAACTTGTGGTGTATATAATGTAGAATACAGAGTAAAAACTGTTAGTTCATAGTGTCCGACAAAAAGAAGAAATAACTCTGGTCACTGTTAAGATATTCAGGAGCACATATGTTAATAAATGAAAGGTTGGAAAGACTTCAGTTCTACAACTTGTCCTTCCCAGTATTGAGAGTTGAAAGCTTAGAATTGAGAAAAGGTTTCAATATTGAGAGTTGAGAACTTTCCGCTTTAAGGGTTGAAAGCTAGTATTGAGTTGAAAGTTTTAGTAATGAGAGTTGAAAGCTTTAGTATTGAGTTGAAAGCTTTAGTATTGAGAGTTGAAAGCTTTAGTATTGAGAGTTGAAGCTTTTATTATTGAGAGTTGAAAGCTTTATTATTGATAGTTGAAAGCTTTCAGTATTGAGAGTTGAGAACTTTCAGCAATGAGAGCTAAAGCTTAGAATGAGTTGAAAGTGAATTGAGAGTTGAAAGCTTAGAATTGAGAGTTGAAAGCTTAGAATTGAGAGTTGAAGTCTGGAGTTGAAAGCTTTTAGTATTGAGAGTTGAAAGCTTTAGTATTGAGAGTTGAAAGCTTTCAGTATTGAGAGTTGAAAGCCAGTATTGAGATTTGAAAGGTTTCAGTATTGAGAGTTGAAGTTTTGCATTGAGAGTTAAAAGCTGTCATATCTGGGCCTGAGGTCTTTCATTATTTGGAGTTGAATCTTCCAGTGTTCGAGTTAAAACCTTTAAATATTTGGGGATGAATTCGTTTAGTTTGTTAAACGACTCATTCATTATTTGGTGTTGAAAACCTTTACTATTAAAATTGAAACTCATTATTATTTGGAACTCAAGTCTTTAGCATCCACAAGAATTGTTTTAGACAGGCTGTTAAATATGACAGGGAAGAAATGGAGTATAAATTGTAGAAAAATGCTGATATGAAGTGAATTGTCGACTCTAGATGGCATTATGAGCAATACACCCAGTGAAAATAGAACAGGACGACACCGAAGACAACAACATCATTCGGTATATACAATTTTTGATAACATTATGTACTGTAGTGCTGCTTGAGAGATAATAAATACTACAGAAATACTGAAGATGGTAGAAGGTAACACAAACTCACAATTGGACAAGGAAAGCCTGAATAACAAGAACCTCGATATATTTCAACTGGCAACCTTGTTAGGGCCGGCAGATGAGAACTGAGCTGCAAACGATAACAGGGTAACTGGAAGAAGGCGGATGAGAGAGAGAGACCAAACATCAGGTTGAGTAAGAGGCACATTGACAGGGTAAGGAGGACGAGTTATCACTGATTGGGTAAATACTGAGACCTTTACCGCAAGGCAGCGCGTGTGAGATGGCACCACTCAAGACTCATGAATACATTATACGGTGGTATATATATATATATATATATATATATATATATATATATATATATATATATATATATATATATATATATATATATATATATATATATATATATATATATATATTTATATATATATATATATATATATATACATATACATATATATATATATATATATATATATATATATATATATATATATATTATTTATATATATATATATATATACATATATATATTTATTTATATATATATATATATATATATATATATATATATATATATATATATATATATATATGTGTGCGCTGTGTGTCATGTTTTATCGATGTGTACACAAGCTTCGTTTGTACACAAATGTTGGCATGCATACATGTACACACAACAACAGCCAACAATTACGCTTAACTGAAAAAATAAGTAATTTGTATGAGGCAAGCACCCGTTAACCAAGGGTGAATAAAACAGGCTAAATAAAGTGCTTTAAAAATACGTTTTATATGTTATATTGTCCTGGTCGGTGAGGTGACATGCCTCCACCCTCACATGTCCTACGTTAATTTTTCCTCGAAGTGGAGCTGAAGGCACAATTGACAGATACACTTAAACATAGCATTAAGTAGAGTCAAAGTAGCACAAGCACTTCAATGTAAGTACAAATAGACGCGTCGTCCCATCACCAGTTTAAGCCTAAAAATATAATTAATCTCGAGAAGCCATTTACAATACTCAGCTCAGGGCTATCCAAGTAAAATAAATTAACCTGGGGTCTCCACCAGTGCGGCTTTAACTGACTTTGGACAATTTACTCCAATGGCAACACGTAACATATAGTAAACGATAAATAAATACATTTAATATAAAGTAAACATATAACCACACACACACATCTCTCTCTTCTCTTCTATATATATATATATATATATATATATATATATATATATATATATGTTATTTACGCCAAATGCCTCTTTTTTTTTTTTTTACACTCAGCGGCGATTTATTACTGATTTTAGATAATTAACAGCGAGCGTTTTATATGCAGTTGCCTGGTAATCAAATTGATTAATTAAATTATTTAATTCATTAAAAGTAGAAGTAGTAGCCTAGTGCACTAGAACCAATGGTACACTGGTATTAATAACACAGCGGTACATTAAGAACAAAGTGATAGACCAAGTAACACAGTATTAGACTAAGTAACACTGTAGACCAAGTAACACAGTGGTAGACCAAGTAACACAGTGGTCGACCAAGTAACACAGTGGTCGATCCAAGCAATAAAGTAGTATAAGTAACACTTGCTGAATAAGTAACACAGACACAACAAGTAACACAGATACAACAGTATAACAGTCACAAAAAATAACAGACACATAACAAGTAACACAGACACACTTTAGTAACACAGACAAACAGCAAACAACACAGACACAGCAAGTAACAAAGTAGCACAAGTAACACAGACACACAAGTAACACACACACAAGTCACACAGTAGCACAAGTAACAGACACACATGTAACACAAATTACATAACAAGTAGCACAAACACAAAAAGTAACACAGACACACTATATAACACACACACACTATAAGTAACACAAACACACAGCAAACAAAACAGAGGCACACAAGTAACACGACACAACAAGTAACACACACACACTACAAGTAACACAGACACAGCAAACAGCAGACACGATATAAGTAACATACACACAACACGTAACACAGACACCCGACAAGTAACACAACACACCAAGATAGAAGTAACACAGACACACAACAAGTAACACAGAAACACAAGTAACATATACACTAACAAGTAACACAGAAACATAACAATCAACACAGATACACAAGTAACAGACACAAAACAAGTAACACAAGTAA
>NW_024736071.1:8151990-8297591 GCF_018991925.1 Homarus americanus | reverse complement strand
TTACTTGTGTTACTTGTTTTGTGTCTGTTACTTGTGTATCTGTGTTGATTGTTATGTTTCTGTGTTACTTGTTAGTGTATATGTTACTTGTGTTTCTGTGTTACTTGTTGTGTGTCTGTGTTACTTCTATCTTGGTGTGTTGTGTTACTTGTCGGGTGTCTGTGTTACGTGTTGTGTGTATGTTACTTATATCGTGTCTGCTGTTTGCTGTGTCTGTGTTACTTGTAGTGTGTGTGTGTTACTTGTTGTGTCGTGTTACTTGTGTGCCTCTGTTTTGTTTGCTGTGTGTTTGTGTTACTTATAGTGTGTGTGTGTTATATAGTGTGTCTGTGTTACTTTTTGTGTTTGTGCTACTTGTTATGTAATTTGTGTTACATGTGTGTCTGTTACTTGTGCTACTGTGTGACTTGTGTGTGTGTTACTTGTGTGTCTGTGTTACTTGTGCTACTTTGTTACTTGCTGTGTCTGTGTTGTTTGCTGTTTGTCTGTGTTACTAAAGTGTGTCTGTGTTACTTGTTATGTGTCTGTTATTTTTTGTGACTGTTATACTGTTGTATCTGTGTTACTTGTTGTGTCTGTGTTACTTATTCAGCAAGTGTTACTTATACTACTTTATTGCTTGGATCGACCACTGTGTTACTTGGTCGACCACTGTGTTACTTGGTCTACCACTGTGTTACTTGGTCTACAGTGTTACTTAGTCTAATACTGTGTTACTTGGTCTATCACTTTGTTCTTAATGTACCGCTGTGTTATTAATACCAGTGTACCATTGGTTCTAGTGCACTAGGCTACTACTTCTACTTTTAATGAATTAAATAATTTAATTAATCAATTTGATTACCAGGCAACTGCATATAAAACGCTCGCTGTTAATTATCTAAAATCAGTAATAAATCGCCGCTGAGTGTAAAAAAAAAAAAAAGAGGCATTTGGCGTAAATAACATATATATATATATATATATATATATATATATATATATATATATAGAAGAGAAGAGAGAGATGTGTGTGTGTGGTTATATGTTTACTTTATATTAAATGTATTTATTTATCGTTTACTATATGTTACGTGTTGCCATTGGAGTAAATTGTCCAAAGTCAGTTAAAGCCGCACTGGTGGAGACCCCAGGTTAATTTATTTTACTTGGATAGCCCTGAGCTGAGTATTGTAAATGGCTTCTCGAGATTAATTATATTTTTAGGCTTAAACTGGTGATGGGACGACGCGTCTATTTGTACTTACATTGAAGTGCTTGTGCTACTTTGACTCTACTTAATGCTATGTTTAAGTGTATCTGTCAATTGTGCCTTCAGCTCCACTTCGAGGAAAAATTAACGTAGGACATGTGAGGGTGGAGGCATGTCACCTCACCGACCAGGACAATATAACATATAAAACGTATTTTTAAAGCACTTTATTTAGCCTGTTTTATTCACCCTTGGTTAACGGGTGCTTGCCTCATACAAATTACTTATTTTTTCAGTTAAGCGTAATTGTTGGCTGTTGTTGTGTGTACATGTATGCATGCCAACATTTGTGTACAAACGAAGCTTGTGTACACATCGATAAAACATGACACACAGCGCACACATATATATATATATATATATATATATATATATATATATATATATATATATATATATAAATAAATATATATATGTATATATATATATATATATAAATAATATATATATATATATATATATATATATATATATATATATATATATGTATATGTATATATATATATATATATATATATAAATATATATATATATATATATATATATATATATATATATATATATATATATATATATATATATATATATATATATATATATATATATATATATATATATATATACCACCGTATAATGTATTCATGAGTCTTGAGTGGTGCCATCTCACACGCGCTGCCTTGCGGTAAAGGTCTCAGTATTTACCCAATCAGTGATAACTCGTCCTCCTTACCCTGTCAATGTGCCTCTTACTCAACCTGATGTTTGGTCTCTCTCTCTCATCCGCCTTCTTCCAGTTACCCTGTTATCGTTTGCAGCTCAGTTCTCATCTGCCGGCCCTAACAAGGTTGCCAGTTGAAATATATCGAGGTTCTTGTTATTCAGGCTTTCCTTGTCCAATTGTGAGTTTGTGTTACCTTCTACCATCTTCAGTATTTCTGTAGTATTTATTATCTCTCAAGCAGCACTACAGTACATAATGTTATCAAAAATTGTATATACCGAATGATGTTGTTGTCTTCGGTGTCGTCCTGTTCTATTTTCACTGGGTGTATTGCTCATAATGCCATCTAGAGTCGACAATTCACTTCATATCAGCATTTTTCTACAATTTATACTCCATTTCTTCCCTGTCATATTTAACAGCCTGTCTAAAACAATTCTTGTGGATGCTAAAGACTTGAGTTCCAAATAATAATGAGTTTCAATTTTAATAGTAAAGGTTTTCAACACCAAATAATGAATGAGTCGTTTAACAAACTAAACGAATTCATCCCCAAATATTTAAAGGTTTTAACTCGAACACTGGAAGATTCAACTCCAAATAATGAAAGACCTCAGGCCCAGATATGACAGCTTTTAACTCTCAATGCAAAACTTCAACTCTCAATACTGAAACCTTTCAAATCTCAATACTGGCTTTCAACTCTCAATACTGAAAGCTTTCAACTCTCAATACTAAAGCTTTCAACTCTCAATACTAAAAGCTTTCAACTCCAGACTTCAACTCTCAATTCTAAGCTTTCAACTCTCAATTCTAAGCTTTCAACTCTCAATTCACTTTCAACTCATTCTAAGCTTTAGCTCTCATTGCTGAAAGTTCTCAACTCTCAATACTGAAAGCTTTCAACTATCAATAATAAAGCTTTCAACTCTCAATAATAAAAGCTTCAACTCTCAATACTAAAGCTTTCAACTCTCAATACTAAAGCTTTCAACTCAATACTAAAGCTTTCAACTCTCATTACTAAAACTTTCAACTCAATACTAGCTTTCAACCCTTAAAGCGGAAAGTTCTCAACTCTCAATATTGAAACCTTTTCTCAATTCTAAGCTTTCAACTCTCAATACTGGGAAGGACAAGTTGTAGAACTGAAGTCTTTCCAACCTTTCATTTATTAACATATGTGCTCCTGAATATCTTAACAGTGACCAGAGTTATTTCTTCTTTTTGTCGGACACTATGAACTAACAGTTTTTACTCTGTATTCTACATTATATACACCACAAGTTAACTCCTCCTCTACAGGTACTGTGCTCTTCCTCCTACTACTTCAGGCTAACTCTTGTTCGTCTGGTCATCATCTTATTCCTCGCCCACACTGTTTCCTCTGTCACACTGATCAGGTTATAATAATCCCAATAGTAAATCTCTCATAACCCTTCTTATGCATACTGAATAAATTTATTCCTTTCTTTTGTTGTAGTTTGTCCTGTCACATTTCTGTTTATTCAGTGAAACTTTTAACTCCCAAAACTATCTTTACGGATGGGCCGGTGAATTTCAAAACGAACACTGCGGCCCTGTTTGTCTCTACGGGTTGTCAAACCTTTCGTCTGGTGTCTCATATTACCTTGCACAAGATTGTAAAGATACCTTTTTTTTATAGCAAATTTTTATACTCCCTAGTATTAAGTTTCTGTTGATCATAAACTAAATTTTTCTGCCGTTACCATTTTCTCGTTCCATGCTTAACATTTCTATGGTGATTCCGTCCCTCCTGACACCTTACCATAACCTAACAGCTTTTCTCACCTCCTCTCCATTGATCACCATTTACTTTTCAACTTGATACCTTCCATTCCTCCATGTCTCAAATGGGATAACTCTGCCTCTCTCCTCATGTGTATCAGTCTGTGGTTGCTCAAAATATTCTCCTGTCTCTTATTTACTTCCTTCTTTTCCACATTATAATATTTCTTTCATTCTCAACGGTAGTCATTTTTCTTTCAAAATATTTATAAAATTTCTTTAACCTCTATATCAAGCTTTCTTCACGTCCTTTGTATCTTTTAATACTATTTTAATATTCTTTTAATTTCCTCTTCATATCAAATTACACTTAGCTTCCTTCTTTCATCTTTACTCACTTGTCGCTGATGTTCTTATGTTCTTATTTATCCCTCTAACTTGTACAGTCAACCTCTCAGTTCACCATTCATCATTCATGTATTTTACTTTTCATCTTGTAGTCACACGCCGCAGCTAAACTTTCTCGTGATGGACGATATAACTGCTCTCATTCTTCTTCAACCTCGGTTACGTCGTCACCCTTTATTAACATGTAGTAACTCTTTTCCTCTTCGTTCTTCAGTTTTCTATTGCCCGAGTCTTCCATTCACTATCACATCTTTCATCTTACTTTTCAATTATTTTTCCAACACACATATTCTAATTACATACGATTTGTTTTCATTGTAATATCTCCATGTATAGACCTACTAGAATACCTTTTTGATACTATATTCCCATCATCAACCACCTCTTAAACACAGTTTATCAATTTCTATCCATTTCAAAATAATAAGATACGTGGTCATCATAGTTTACAAAGTTCCGCCGTTCCCCGTAACCCTTGTGTTTACTCCTCTCACTTGTCCTAGCTCCTCTCCTTTACCTCTTGGCTCCATTCATTTATTGTAACTTCACTCACCTGTTTCCCTTCATCCTGCTTGCACTCATACACATTCAAGCATTACAGTCTTCCACATTGCACTTTTTTGGTAATTGAACACTGATAAATGGGTTTACAATAATAATAAGAATAATAATATGAAGAAGAATGTAGTGTACCTGTATTGTACAATCAAAGGCAAAAGTCGTGTCGTGGTTTTATCCGAAGATTAAATATAACTCGTGAAACATTATGAGGCCCCTCCACAAGGCAGAGTACACCAAAGTTTAGCCCCTCGGCATATGTTTTTCCACCAAATTTTACGACACGACTTTTGTCTTTCATTGTACCTTACCTTGGTCTTCACTCACCTACACTGGGAGAACTTAAGGTAAATCAAGTCATAATCATTTTCCTGTTTAAATAACCACGCAGAAGATTTACATTTATCATTGCTATAGCTACATTTCAACCTGTTTCTCTCTACTTCTCTTTATATTTATCTCGTTTTCTATGTATCTTTCAATGTCTTTCTCGTTTTCTTACTTTTGTGCGTGTCTTTTCTTTCCACTTTATTATTTTCTCTCCTCCATATCTATGCTATTTACCATATCCCTCTTCTTCTCTCTCTTTCCTTCATATATCCTCCCCTTTCCATCATATATCCTCCATCCTCCTGTCCAACATCCCTCCCCTCCCTCTATCCCTCCATCATCACCTCCCTCCCTCCTTCCCTCAATCAATCAATCAACTCCTCTCACCAACATCTCCCTCCCTCACTCCCATCGTTCCCTACCCCACACCTCCTCCCCTCCCCACTGACATCTTTTCCTCCTACCATCACTCCTTCCCTCCCCTCCCTCCTCCCTCCCCTCCCACCAACAGTTCCCTCCCATCGTCTCTCCCACCGTCACTTTCTTCTGCCTCCCTCCCATCGCTCCCTCCCACCATCGTCCCTCCTCCTTCGTTCCCCTCCACCATGCTCTCAGGAACAATTATTGCTTTCCTTTCCCAAATGAAATTGGGCGAAAAAAGGCCGGGAAGGTGATGTAAGAGAGTAAAATCAATTGGCAGTCTAGCGCACAACTCCATTTGGCTTGACAGGGAGCTGTGGCCTCCTATATCTAATTTATGTGTGCAATATTGCAGCATTAACATATATGAAATATGTATCTCAGTATATCTTTTTTTTTTCCGTGGGGAGATTGTGGCCTGACCCCGATGCACAAAAACAAAGTGCTATTATTCATTTACTGGGTTTTCACTTTTTAAATGGGCTTGCCTGGGTGGGTGGGTGGGTTGGATATAGGTGGTGTAGGGTGGAGGAGTGGAAACTGAATACAATTACGTAGTGAGTGAACTACATTCTCTTCATTATCTTTGCTGACTGTTGTGTGTGTGTGTGTGTGTGTGTGTGTATGTGTGTGTGTGTGTGTGTGTGTGTGTGTGTGTGTGTGTGTTGTGTGTGTGTGTGTGTGTGTGTACATACATACGGTATCGTCATCCATCGCTTGTTTAATTTAACACTATCGTTGTGAGATAGCACCAGAAGGCGATCATATTTTAAACCGATTTTGATTTACGAACCTTCTTAACATTGGTAATGCATTTTGATCATATAACACATTTTTATCCGATCTCCATTCATCATTTTAAGTTCACTCATTGTACTTTCATCACGTCTCCCCGCCCATAGTGTACCCAATTGTGATCAGGGACAATTTTATCTACATACTGTATTGTAAATAAGGAATATTTTTGACTGCTAAAACTACATCATAACAACACACAGTGAGAAAAAATAAAAATAGCAGCGCTCAGTACGTAGCATCATTTACTATTTTTTTTTTTTAAGAATTTTTCAGAGGTCAGTATTTTCAGCTGGGACCAATCAGCTTGGGCGGCTCAGCAGGTATCCCCGTGTGTTGCTCCTGAGTGAACTGGACCGGCAGACTTGGCTCTCTGGTATACCTCTGACTGACTGACTGACTGACTAACTAACTAACTAACTGGTACACCCCTCTGACTGACTAACTGGTGAGTGGACTGACTTCCTCGTTCTCCCATATGAATGAATGATTGAGTAACTGGTTCGCTCGTCCTCCTGACTGACTGGTGATTAAACTGGTCCTTAGTCAGGCTTGCTCGCCCTCCACTGACTGACTGACTGACTCGTGATTGACTGTTTAGCTGATGGGTGATTTAGTTGGCTGGCGATTAAACTGTCCCATTAGACTGGCTTGCTCGTTCACCTCGCTAATTGACTGGTAAATGATTGACTAGTATGTGACTGGCTGAATTGTATGCCATATTAACTGGAAAGAATTCGGACTGATTAACTTGTACTGTCTCAAAGTCTGACTGGTATATGACACGTTGGTTGGAAAGAACTACGACTGGCTAACTGGTATGGTCCATGACTGGCAGACTGTATCGTGCATTAATGGCATGATTGTTTGACTATGATATTATGTAAACTGGAATGATCTTTAACTGTGATTGGAAGCTTGATTGTCTGATTCGGACACTTTCTGAATGATATTTGACTGACTAACTGACTGACTGGTATTATCTGTTATTAGCGACTGGAATAACTGTTATTAGTTGACTGTTATGATCTGATACTAACTGACTGTTATAGTTTCTTGCCTCACACTCTGTCTTCCCTCCTTTTCCTCTTTTCCTCTCCCTAACCCTCTCTCACTTTCTTCTCCTCCTTGTCCTCACTTTCCCCACCTCCCTCTATATTCTGCACTCAGTCCCTTCCTGGTTTCCCCTTCCTCCCACCCCTTTACTTTGTTTCTTCTCTCCCCTCTTCCCTTTCTTCCTCTCACCTCCCCTTCCTTCCCTCTCACCCCCCTCTCCTTCGCTCCCTCTTATCTTCCATCTCATTCTTTCCCATTCACCTTCCCTCTCTTTCACCTTCCCCCTCTCTCACCTCCCGTGTCTCTCCTTCCTCCCTCTCTCCTCTCCTCTTGTCCCTCCCCTTTCACCTCCTCCTCCCTCGCTCCTTCCCTTCCCTTGGTCCCCCTCCTCCCTCCTCCCCCCCCTCCCTTCTCCTTCCTTCTCCCTTCCTTCTTTCCTCCCATCCTCCTTTCCATCCTCCTTCCATCCTTCCTCTCACTTCTCTTCCCTCTCTCTCACCTCCTCCCTCCCTCCCCTCCTGCCAACCCTCTTGTCCAAGCCTCATGGCGCCTCTGTTCTAATTGCTGTTGTACCGCTAGAAATATATATATATATATATATATATATATATATATAATATATATATATATATATATATATATTATATATATATATATATATATATATATATATATATATATATATATATATATATATATATATATATATATATGTATATATACATAATTATATATAAATATATATATAATATATAAATTAATATATATATATAAATATATATAAAATAACATAATATATATATATAAAAAAAAAAAAAAAAAAAAAAAAATATATATATATATATATATATATATATATATATATATATATATATATATATATATATATATATATATATATATATATATATATATATATATATATATATATATATAATATATATATAATAATATATAATATAATATATATATATATATATATATATATATATATATATATATATATATATATATATATATATATATATATATATATATATATATATATATATATATATATATATATATATATATTAAAAATCACACGGGAAAGTGGTTGGTAAAGATGCTATCCCTCTTAAGGCCAAATATCTAATTCACATATACACAATAGTAGTGATTTAATTGATAAACTCAAGAAACACAATGAACCTTGCGAATTAATAAGTTTTGATGTAAATTCACTGTTCACAGAGTACCTGTAGAAAGACTTACTTTCATTTCTTAAAGATAAATTACAACTGTTAGATTTAACTATTAACATGATACTTTCCTCAAATTGATAGAGTTATGCGTAACTGACAATGTGTTTAGAGCAAATGGGAAGTTCTATAAGCAAATATTTGGCATGAGCATGGGTAATTGTCTTTCTGCTCCTCTAGCCTGTATTTATATGGAGTTTTTGAGTCTAGATTACTACCCAATATAGTGGACTTTATTCCTCCATGGTATAGATATGTAGATGATGTTCTTTGTTCTTGGCCTAAAAACAGTGACCCATTGGAATTTTTAGACAAGCTTAATGATATTGTCCCAAGTATCACATTCAAAATTGAAAGAGAAATAAATGGATCCTTCCATTCCTTGATATGCTTATCATGAGAAATGGCCAAAACTATAAATTTAAGTATATGGAAAGCCTACACAGGTAGACAGTTTCATTCACTTTTTATCGAATCACCTTGAGTCTACCAAAATGTCAGTTTTTTCTCTATGTTCTTAAGATGTCTGCGTATTTGTGACTCTGAATTTATTGACGATGAATTGAAACATTCGTTCCATTGTACAGAAACTCACACCCTTCTGTTTGTTGATCGTTGCTTTAAAAGGGCTAAAAATCCTTTGGGTGTAAACGGACTGCCCAGTATGGGCCAATAGGGCCCGCTTTCCTCCATTCTTATGTTTCTAGAATATTTTGACTCTGCCCTATCGTAATGAATTTGTCCCGTTAGTTCGGTCCTCAAGCTTCTAAATATTAATGTTGTTTTCAAGTATGACTCAACCATTACCAATATGTTAATAAGGAATAGCCCAAGTTTGAATGTAAATGGAAGTGTTTATTGTATTCCATGTAGCAAATGTAATTGTAATTATGTAGGACAGACAGGAAAAACACTGCAGCTCAGAATCAAACAACATAAGTATAATATCAGAACAGCATCTGAAACAGTGCCCTGTTCGTTCATGTATTAGAATAATAATCACCCCATTGCATGGGAAAAAGCTTAGAAGTATTTAAATCATCTTGTGTCACAGAAAGACTTCTGGTTGAAGCTAGTTTGATTAAGGAATTAAAATCAATAAACCTTAGTGATGGTCAGTTCAAAACTGATAATATGTAACATAAATTTATTTGTCAGTGGCCCAAGGTTAAAAATTTTGAAAACCTTTGATCTAGATGTATGATAGTTATTTTGTGGGTCCTTTATTTTTGACCTGACCTGACTAGTCACGTCACCCCTTCTTAAGCTCTCTATGTGTGTGTTGGTGTGGGGATTAGTGGATGACATCATTATGACCTGACCTCATGTTTTTAAGGTCACCTGTATAAGCCTCAATCCAGTGGCCTCTGAAGATGTCTTGAATAAAGACGAAAGCTAAGGTGTGTGTGTGTTATATGATAATATATAGTGTGCAACATAGAGCTTGTGTGACATGTACTAGGTGGTACATTAATTAAATAATAATATTCGATATTATTTGGTATGTTGGTTGACAGTGTACCGAACACCGTGTGACACCGTGTTTGTTTATCCTACAGGAGTAATTTTTAAGTTATATACACCATTTCTAGTACTTGTCTTGGCTATAAGAGTCAATCTTTGGTCCTTACGATAACAATACACAGCCAGGTACAGTATTCTTAATATTCACCATAACATAAACAACTCCGTTATTATTTGCGATATAATCTGAGTTTGTTCTGCTTAACTAAGGGTGTGCTAACATTAGCTCGATGTATTCTAGCCGTATATTACTGCAGAAATTAACTTACTTTGCTGATAGCTTTAGAATATATAAATGAAGGATGTAACATTGTACAGCTACGACCAAAATTCCTTCAACACTTGGTTATCTATTGCATCGATTTGTGGGTCGGATATGTAAATGTTTTACAGCTGGTGAGATCTGGTTACGTTTATTAATTGTGTCAGAATAACATGACAAAACTACTTTATAATAAAAAAAAATCAAAGTAAATAGATGTAAAATGCCAATATTTCATTATGTGCAGTCAAAAAAGGTCGTCTTATACTTACTGCACCATATATTCTGAACCGATGACGAAGAATTTTGCTAAAGTTCCCTTTCAGACTTGAACCTCGGAGCTTCACTATCAATTTACCCAACTTCTGTCATGGTTTTCGAACATAACGGTAGAGGATGCAACTCGACACGTGAACCTTAAGTACATGCTAGTTATTGCCAAAATTGTCGAGAAATTTTTGTCCTCACCTGTACATACTGTGAGATGTCACCACTGAGGCTAAGAGGCTAAGGTAATCTTAATGACTTGAACTTAAAATTGGTTATAGGAAGTTGTTTGTAACAAGTAAGTTAGCAACCGCGGTAATTAAGCTCTTCGGGAATCTTCGTTATAGAGAGAGGTTAGTCATAATAACACGTAGGCAGGTAGTAATTGTATGCAAGGAACCCTAAACTTCGTTATAAAAAGTTAATTTTAACAGGTGATCAGCTGACCGCTTTCACTTTCTATCTACAACAAAGGTTGTGTCACAAATGGGTCAGATAACCTCAGTAATTATATTCTGATACTTCGTTTTAGCGAAGTTGACTCTACTAGAAAAATAAATTGACTTCAGAAACATACCAGAGTGATAATTCGTTAAAATGAAGTGTACAACTTATAGGTGAACTCGTTTTACTAAGTAGGTTGATTCATTATATAATCTAGTATTTTCGTACTCTACTTCGTTATAAACAAATCAGTTTCTTAAATTAGATAGTAAGGCTGAGTATTGAAATATCTTGGTACAATACATCGTTAAGGGAAGTGTAGAATGATTCATTATCAGTAAGTTTTATTATGAAGTTGCTGAGGTTTCTCAGTACTTGGTTATAGCCAAGTTGGTTTACGGGGAGTGTATGGGGGCTGTAAATCTTGAGGCCGTCATGTTTATGAACCAACACGACCAGTTAGTCCGTCCAGATATGAATTATATGGCGATCGTAAAATATTCCTCGCCATTATTGTGGCCTTGACTCATAGATTATGCTATGAATATGAATAGAAAGATACACCTATATGACCTCGGTTATATATATATATATATATATATAATAAATAATATATATTATTATTAGTTACCCATCGTATTTAAGGGTGGCCGACCCTAAGTCCACCTTAGCGTGAATTTGTTTAATGTGCAGAAGCTGTCGCAAACACAACCAAACCCTGAGTTAGCGAGGTGTACGACCCGGCACCAAGGAATGACCCAATAAGATAGGATAACTTGACAATGACCCTGAACATGGATTGACATGCAGGTCCCCAAGAACTGCTGGGTAGCCAGGCATATAGTTTAAAGAAATATTTCCATAGTTTCACTCTGCCCAGAGATCGAGCCTGAGCGTGCCTGCGCACACACACACACACACACACACACACACACACACACACACACACACACACACTTTAATTACGATAGTGTAACCCCTATAGGACAATGGTTTAACCCTTTAAGGTCAGTGGTATAAAAATTGAAGACGATGGTTTATCCTTGAGGAAACTACTTAAATATTCTCCAAGGAGTAAATTGCCATGTTAACTTTACAAAAACAAAACACGTAACTTATAAATTTATGTCTGATGTCTGACGATGTCTTGATAGTATGTGAATTATGGTTTTATTGGTCGAATCTCACATACGTGTTTGTTGGGTTGAATTACATACAAGTCCTCAGGCGGGTCGACTCCGTACAGGGTAGAGGCACGTAAAGGTAGACTTTTCACGGGTCGAATCTCATTGATCTATTTTATATTGCACATCTCTTACATGGTTCGACTCATCCGCGGTTTGACTCTTAAATGGGTCGAATTTTAATGGGTCGACTCTAAATGGATCGACCCTATATGAATCGACCTTTATGAACCGACTCTCTATAGGTCGACTTTTAAATGGGTCGACTTTATATGGGTCAACTCATATATGGGTCGATCTTTAATGGGTCGACTTTATATGGGTCGATTCTAAATGGATCGACTTATATGGGTCGACTTTATGGATCAACTCTGCTCTTATATGGGTCGACTCCTTAAATGGGTCAACTCTTATATGGGTCAAATCTTATATGGGTCGACTCTTAAATGGGTCGACACTTATATTAGTCGACTCTTAGATGGGTCGACTCTTAGATGGATCGACTCTAACATGAATCGACTATTATATGGGTCGACTCTAAATATTTCTACTGTACTCAATGGGTCGACTTTTATATGGATTGACTCTCACATAGGTCGACTGTCACGGGTCGACTGCCATATAAGCCTTCTCATATAGGTCGACTGTCATGCAGGTAAACTCATATAGGTGGACTGTCACCTGTGTTACATTGAATGTTTCAATCGGGTTGCAGCAAGTTCGTGGTCGTGCTAGGAGAAAGAGGGGGTAGAGAGGAAGATATAAGAGGAGATTGGAAGAGAAAGAAGGTCGGGGAGCAAGAAGAGGAAAGATAAGAGGAGAATAGAATTGAATGGGGAACTAAGAGAAAGAGGAGAGAAAGAGGATGAGATAATTAAGTAAGTATAATTGAGTTCCAATTATAATGATTAGGACAGGTTAACTTGGGGCGTATCAGGACAAGGGCGTTTTTAGACCAGGTCCCATTAGTACTAGTGCGTTTTAGGACTAGAACTTGAACGTAAAATTTCCCCAGATGAAGATGAAAGAAACCCCAAGTAGGTTAAGGAAGTGAGGTTAGATGAGATTAGGTGAGGTTAGGAATGTGAAAGGTATAATGAATTAAAATGAAGGTGATGTTTGATAGTCTGGCCGGACGATACTACGACAGTGATCAGGAAGAGGAGACCCAGAGAGAAATTGGGAGGAGTCTCGTGAAGCAAAGAAGACATGGTAGAAGATACGACGTTAAGAGGAGACTGTGTGTGTGTGTGGTTTTGTGTGTGTGTGTATATATATGTATGTATGTGTATGTGTGTGTATGTGTGTGTATGTATGTGTGGAGGGTGTTCATACCACAAGTTCTTCCATAACTTACACTAATAGTTCAAGGTAGAGTACCAGTCTCTGCCGTCACTGTGGTACTGTATCTTGTGGTCATAACACCTGGTAGCTTGACGATGCTCCCAGAAGCGACTCCATTAAATGCATCAGACAGACCAACATTATTGGTATTCACAAGCCTCACTATCGCTCCCAACTTTGGTGTTATAAATGCTGTGAATTTAGAACTATAAACTTTTTGAATATCGTATCGGGTGCATAATTTTGATGTTGATTAATCGTATCAAATAATAGACAGCAACCGTACGATGTAATGTGCTTCTATTATATATATATATATATATATATATATATATATATATATATATATATATATATATATATATATATATATATATATATATATATATATATATATATATAATTTTCCCATTAACACAATTAATTAATTAAATTGTTTTGAGATATTGATACATGACAATAATTGTTCTTAGTAAACTTGTAATACCTATTTCTATGATTGATAAAAACGGACCACTTGCAGCCAATCACACCTGTTCAATTAAATCAGATCCACATATGGTTCCTCACCTTTAATAACACACAATATTAATGTAAATCCTATAGTAAATTAACCTCACTATGTAATATATGTACAACATTAGCATCAGTATTCCAGTACTCATGATTATACAAATGTGATGAATATAATGATAAATAATGAAGCTTCCCTTTGTGGCCTCTAGTTGAGGACTGCACATGTTACAGACCCATCCTTACATATCCCCGATCATATTTTTTATATAAGTAATTTTTGGCTCCTGACCTTGGACTTAATGATATACGGCTTATATTACTTTTTAAGTTTGCTGTGCAAGGATAACCTGCTTGTGTACATAGATGTTAGTTGATCGTTATTCGGTTGTAAACATCTATCTGCTGGCCTTATACAATGTGTCCTGGCTCTTGGCCAGGTGTTGCTGCACACTAAGTTCATGACTCGCACATCAAAAATAAATTCTTAACAGAGTTCCCGCTTATCTCTATCTCTGGCACTATGGAAGTATTTACAACTTCCACATCGGGTTTTATTTCATCGCCACTTGGCGTCGAGGCAATAAAATACAGCTATTTTTTATCGGTGACACCGGTATAATTTTCCCATCAACTTCCACATGGTAAACAGAATCTAATTTCTGAAGAATTTACATAAAGCTCATTAGTTTTTTACCAATTTATCTTATTTTCGACGTCCGCTGAGGTGGCGTCGCCGTCTTCACTTCCCATGATCAGCTGACGACTGATTCGACAGCTGATCATCTCAGACCACTAGAGAAGGATGGCGTGTCTAACATTAATCTATCTGATATATATCTATCTCTCTATAATATATATATATATATATATATATATATATATATATATATATATATATATATATATATATATATATATATATATATATATATACAGTATATATATATATATATATATATATATATATATATATATATATATATATATATATATATATATGTATATATAAAAAAGAAGTATGTCTGTTTGTGTGTTTGCACGAGAATCTCGGAACTACTTAACCGATCTGTAGTGATGATTGATGGTGTTATGTAGTGATGATGGGTAGTGTTATATGTAGTGATGATGGATGGTGTTATATGTAGTGATGATGGATGGTGTTATATGTAGTGATGATGGGTAGTGTTATATGTAGTGATGATGGGTGGTGTTATATGTAGTGATGATGGATGGTGTTATATAGTGATGATGGATGGTGTTATATGTAGTGATGGTGGATGGTGTTATATGTAGTGATGTTGGATGGTGTTATATGTAGTGATGGTGGATGGTGTTATATGTAGTGATGATGGATGGTGTTATATGTAGTGATGGTGGATGGTGTTATATGTAGTGATGGTGGATGGTGTTATATGTAGTGATGGTGGATGGTGTTATATGTAGTGATGATGGGTAGTGTTATATGTAGTGATGGTGGATGGTGTTATATGTAGTGATGGTGGATGGTGTTATATGTAGTGATGGTGGATGGTGTTATATGTAGTGATGATGGGTAGTGTTATATGTAGTCATGATGGATGGTGTTATATGTAGTGATGATGGATGGTGTTATATGTAGTGATGATGGATGGTGTTATATGTAGTGATGGTGGATGGTGTTATATGTAGTGATGGTGGATGGTGTTATATGTAGTGATGATGGGTAGTGTTATGTGTATGAGTTCATACCAGACAAAGTGTCTGAATTGTGACCATTGACCAAGGTCCTAAGCAAGATTTGTAGTAATAACAAACTTTGCTTTCACGCCAGGCCGGGGGGTCAGTGGTCGATCGATCCATCCCCCACGATCTAAAAAAAAAAAGGAAGAACGAACCTTCTTCGCGGCTCAGGCCGGGGAGTTGCTACTTATAATTTAAGGGCCGCTACTACCAAGCTTGTATTTGTCCAGTGGTAACTTAGGCCAATTTAGTTAGTAGTAAATAAGTGGTAATTTTCCAGCCTACGGTACCTATCTCTCCAGTTTACACTTGTCTAGTAGCACGTAAGTCATGTCTGTTATCCTCGCAGTGATCGACTAAAAGTCTTGCATCCACCAACCAGGATCTGTCCTCGTCATCGAAGCTAATGACGGACATGACTAAAACACCTGGTACACATGTAGTAGTTTTCCACCATGAGAATTTGGGTGACATTGATCTAGTAATTTCACTCGATGATAACAATTGAGATGCGTCTTGCGCTGGAGTCGACGTGGAGATGACGTTTGTTTAGAAAATATCTCATGTCATCACCTTTAATCTTACCTTCAAGATGACTGTTTTTCTTTTCCTCCTTTTCCAGGAAGTTATCGCTTATTTTTGTTGTATTATTTTTAATGTTACGTCTTAATCCAAGTTTCGATATATTTTTCTTTTGCATTTTCTGAAGGTCATACTCCTTTCTCTTCGTGTTTTCTGTATTCAAGATGATTACTTTTGTTGATAAGTTTTTCTGAAGGTTACAATTTAATTTTTTGGGGCTTAATATCACATAAATAATCTCAAGTTTATGGTTTTTATTTAATTTTCTAAAGATCACACTTCCTCATGTAGTTAAGTATAGTAATTAAAAAATTGCTTTTGTTGTGATTATTTTTCTCGAGGTCATCGTTTATTCTCTTCCCATTTTGTTTCTGTTTCTTGTGTCATGATAATAATCCTAAATTCAAGTTGTTTTATCTTGGGTTTAAATGTCAATCTTCCATCAGTCTCTTGCATAACTTCCACAAAACCAAGTTGTTCATAGTAAAATGAGGACATCTACAACACCGACTCTAATGCTTGAGGTTTGGTCAAATTTAAGTTTGATTATTTCTCTATTAACAACGAGACCCTTGCTGACCTTGTTGTGATGATAGCCAGTGTCAGCCAGACTATGTTGCTGAGCCAGAATACATGGTCGTAATGTATGATTAGTTGCTATAGCGTAAGCAGCTATGTGGTTATTGTGTCATAGACTATTTGGTTACAGTGTCAGCCAGACTTGGTTACCTGTATTGTGTCCTAGACTATTTGGTTAAGTGTCAGCCAAGCTATGTGGTTATTGTGTCCTTAGACTATTTGGTTACAGTGTCAGCAGCTATGTGGTTATTGTGTCCTTAGACTATTTGGTTACAGTGTCAGCCAGACTATGTGGTTACCTGTATTGCGTCTAGACTATTTGGTTATAGTGTCAGCCAAGCTATGTGGTTATTGTGTCCTTAGACTATTTGGTGTTACAGTGTCAGCCAAGCTATGTGGTTATTGTGTCCTTAGACTATTTGGTTATAGTGTCAGCCAGACTATGTGGTTATTGTGTCATAGACTATTTGGTTACAGTGTCAGCCAGACTATGTGGTTACTTGTATTGTGTCCTTAGGCTATTTGGTTACAGTGTCAGCCAAGCTATGTGGTTATTGTGTCCTTAGACTATTATGGTAGTGTCACAGACTATGTGGTTACCTGTATTGTGTCCTTAGACTATTTGGTTACAGTGTCAGCCAGACTATGTGGTTATTGTGTCCTGACTATTTGGTTACAGTGTCAGCCAAGCTATGTGGTTATTGTGTCCTTAAACTATTTGGTTATAGTGTCAGCCAGACTATGTGGTTATTGTGTCCTTAGACTATTTGGTTACAGTGTCAGCCAGACTATGTGGTTATTGTGTTTGTTAAGACCCGTTGGTGATAGTGGTAGTATCATCTGTGTAGTGATGGATATTTGCTATTAGTATCATATCCTCCTCCGCCTTCCTTCCTTCCTTCCTTCCTTCCTTCCTTCCTCCTTCCTTCCTTCCTTCCCTTCCTTCCTCCTTCCTTCCTTCCTTCCTTCCTTCCTTCCTTCCTTCCTTCCCTTCCTTCCTTCCTTCCTTCCTTTCTTCGTTCCTCCTCTATCTCCCTGTTTGTTATATTCTTATTGTCTTCTACAACCTTTCCTCACCTCTCCAGTCTCTCTCTCTCCCAGCTACCTTCCTCCTAACCTACTCCACTTTACTCCCCACCTTCTTTCCTCCAACACCCCTACCTCCACCCCCTTATCAACCCTAACCTATTATCCCCATCTCTACCCCTTTTTAACAACCCGTACCCTTTCTCTCCCTTACCTCTTTCTCCCACCTCACCCTTACTTCCCTCTCCCTATCTTCCTTCCTCCTTACCCACCACCTCTCATTCCCTTCTCTACCTTCCCCCTATCTTCTTCCACGCCCCTACTTACTACTTCCCCCGCGAGAGGACTCACTATACCACGAGAGCCACGAGCGAGGGATGACGGGGCACCTGTGTATCACCTTGGGGCACTACTGTTAACAATTAGGTGCTCGGTAGGAGGTCCTCACCTACCAGGGGCTAGACAGGGCGTCGTGGTACCTATGTGGTATCAGGCCTGGACTACCACACTTATTGACAGATGAAAGTTTGCCGCCACGCTCTTACGCTACCCCTCCCCTCGTCCCACCCCCTGCTTCCCCCCCTCCTTCTGCCTCAATCCCTTTCTTCCCCCTGCCCCTTCCTTCCTTCCCTCCCTCCCTGTCCCTTGCCTCCTTCCCCCCCCCCGCCTCCTTCCTTCCTTCCCCACGCCCACTCTCCTATCTCCCCTGACATGCCTACACCCCTTTTCTCTCCCCTGCCTCTAGCCCTTCCTCTCCCTGCCTCTAACCTTTCCTCTCCCTACCTCCATCCCTTCCTCTCCCCTGCTTCCCACCTCCCCTCCTCCTTCTCTTTCCCTGCCCCTCTCCTTCCTTCCCCCTTTATCCCCTCTCTCCCTGCTTCCTTCCTTCCCTCCCTCCACCCTTGTCCCTATCACCTTCCTTCCTCTCTATCAACTAACGTCCTGTTATCTCCCCTACTACTGCAAGTCTGTCCTCCCTCCTTACAGTGCCTCTTCCTAGGAGCACGCAGGAACATTTACCTCCCGATTGGATGAGTAGTGTGTGTTTGTGTGTTTCCCAAATGAATGGACAAACTTGGTACAAGGATTCACGTGAACTAACTGCTTTTGATTTAAATATATCTTAATTCCTAAAGCTCTTCCGGTCCTTCAATGATTTAAGGACTTTCATGCTGCTAAATAATGATACTGGTGGTTTCTTTGTCGTGTGTGCTAGTGCCCTCCAGGTTGAGACACACACTGGTCAGGACAACGTCAGTCTCACAAGATTCAGAGACAGCCTCGTTTGCTTCATTGTCCTCCTGGTAAACCTACTGTTGAATACCTGGCGAATGTAACACATTGTCACATTAACTGGAACATTTTTGTTTACATGTTGCCTCTAGGAGATGTTGTTGTGTTACCTTGTTGTTTACACGTAGTCTGTAGGTGATGCTGGTGTTACCTTATCTAATTGTTTACACGTAGCCTGTAAGTGATGCTGAAGTGTTACCATATCTAATTGTTTACGTAGCCTGTAAGTGATGCTGAAGTGTTACCTTATCTAATTGTTTACACGTAGCCTGTAAGTGATGCTGAAGTGTTACCTTATCTAATTGTTTACACGTAGCCTGTAAGTGATGCTGAAGTGTTACCTTATCTAATTGTTTACACGTAGCCTGTAAGTGATGCTGAAGTGTTACCTTATCTAATTGTTTACAAGTGACCTGTAGGACTAGGTTGTCGTGTAAGCATCGTCCAGCCAGCCTCCTCGACCTCCGCCACCTCGCAGTACGCGTCCTTCTAGATACTCTTTACTTAATATGTTTCCACCGTCCTAGAGTTAGCGGGAATTTTTTTCATCAAGTCATGACCTCACAAGACTGGTTCAGTGTTTGCTGCTCAGTAGGAGATAATTCAAAGGGAGGCATTGGGAAGCTGAAGGAGAAGAGACGTTGACGTGTGTGATTCCGAGGCCAGATGCTCACCCATAATCTCCTGGATTGACCGGGGCTTCATTCTAAGATATTCGGTACTTGTGTTTTTCTTCGGTTGATGATTGAAAAAAATTATATTCAGGGAAGTCTCCAGGCCCCGACCATAAGATTGGCCGGGATGGTCTCTGGCCCCGACCATCAGCTGGCCAGGGAAGGTCTCCAGGCCTCGACCATCAGCTGGCCAGGAAAGGTCTTCTGGCCCCGACCAACAGCTGGCCAAGGAAGGTCTCAGGCCTCGACCATCAGCTGGCCAGGAAGGTCTTCTACCCGACCATCAGCTGGCCAGAGGGTCTCTTAGCCTAGCTAATTGTGACCGTGACCATTGTTTGCTTCATATAAAACAATATCATTGGTGAAAAAACAAAAGTGTTTTTATATCACTCACGGCTGTACAATATTATATTTTCGTGGCCCTTTCTTTAAATTGTTTAATGTTTCTTTGTCACTTATTGTGCGTGATCATACTGAGTGTGGTAGTGTCGGATAGTCTATATACACAGTATTATGCGAAGACCTACATGGAAGGTCTGGACACACGAATACATAAAAATACCCACAAACACAATAACACACACACACAAACAAACACACCACACACACACAACCACCACACAAACACCACCACACACACAAACACACACACACAAACACACACACATCACACACACAAACGCATCCACACACACACACACACACACACACACACACACAAAATAAACAGGAGTACACGTAAAACATCTCTAAAACACACAGACAATTTCACTGTATTGGCGTGTTGGTATACATGAACTAGTGGCACAATTTCATGAAACTATTACCTGCTGCATTTGACATAAACCATCAGAGCAAGTCATTGAAAATACTAATAAACTATAGATTGAACACCAGAGGACAATCAATTTAGAAATTAGTCATACGTCAAATTGTGTAATATTTTAGGCAGGATAGAGTATGTACCATGATATAAAAAATGTCATATAAAATTAAATAATCAGTACAGTATATATAGCGTTTTATAGCAATGCATTAGGTAGAAGTAACCCCGATATGCTCATCTGTAAAGGATATACAACCATATATACATAGTGCTTAAGGTTTATTATATCGTGACGTTATGTTATATGAGCTTACCTTAAGATTTTATTCCTAGTTAACTGTTTTAAAGTCAAAAATAATAATACCAAGAATATAGATGGGAATAATTTGACTTTTACTTCCGTTTGTTACATGACTGTGGTGAATATTTTTATGGTATGGATGGTGTGATATCATGTTTAACGTCTGGAGATGTTGCTATTGTGTATGATATATTATAATGTTGTTTATGTGTGTGTGGTGTATTATAATACTCGTTAATTATTGTGATATGTTATAATACTCGTTAGTGATGTGTGATATGTTATAATACTCGTTAGTGATGTGTGATATGTTATAATACTCGTTAATTATGTGATATGTTATAATACTCGTTAATGATGTGTATGATATATTATAATGCTCATTAACGCTGACTGATGAGTAGCGTCCTTGTAAAATGGTTGGTGACCGTAACAATGTGTTTTGATCTTGATAACAATAATTTTTTTATAGATGATTGTCTCCCAGAGGTCAAACTTCGGTATGATCTGAGTATCGTAATAATAAGGTTAATTAGGCTCCTCATAGGGAGTCAGATCGTGCCATCATTGTTTTGGTGAATTGTGTCTCAGGTGACCAACACATCACTGTTGATTAAATTAGACCGTGCTTCATTATGTGTTCTGTGACGACTGTAATGAGGACAATGGCTGATTTGTTATTGGTTATTGGGATAATGGTATAGATACTGTCTATAATGGTGTAGATACTGTTTATAATGGTGTAGATACTGTATATAATGAGAATGAAGAGATAATGGTATAGACTTCTATAATGGTATAGATACTATCTATAATGTGTAATACGACTATAATGGTATAGATACTGTCTATAATGAGAATGAAGAGATAATGGTATAGATACTGTCTATAATGGTGTAGATACTGACTATAATGGTATAGATACTGTCTATAATGGTATAGATACTATCTATAATGGTGTAGATACTGACTATAATGGTGTAGATACTGTTTATAATGGAGATGAAGGGATAGTAATACAGACATGGTGTGGTACATAATGGGGAAATTGAAGGTAAGAGTGTTAGGGGAAAATAGAGGGTCGTGGTCGCCAACCCCCAGACATTATGAAGATACCTTGATTGATTAATAAGGGATACAGGGAGAGGCTCTGTGTTAATTAGCATAAGTTTCAATGGACCTTGGGACGCATTCTTTGCAATTAAGCTAAATTTGTCGTAGTTTTCGAGGACCCGAAACGATTTACGACGAAGCATTTTGAAGTGGTTACCGCGTAAGGTAGTTTGACGCGGGCACGGAATTAACAAGATTAGTGAAAGTAGCGACTGGTTAAAGCGGTTTGATCGCAAACAAAATACTAACAAGGTTATCGAAAGCATTGACCGACTAATGTTATTTGAATAAAGCCATGAAAAATGTACTGTGACGAAGTGAACCGTGTTCCAACCCTCTGATATCAGCTACGATCCATTACACAAATGTTACTTGGCTCTACATTATGTTATGATAAATTGGATTTCTCGCTCATAAAACTCATTTTAGTTGCAATAACTGTGTATTTATTCAAGTTTATTGCTTGAATATTGATCAGTAACAGAGGAGAAAGGGCCACAATAATAATTTGACACGAAGGGTAGCTTGGGTTTTTATATAAGACCGGTCACCATTCTACACCCAGCTGTGTTTGGGCCAGTACTTAATGAGAGATTGCACAAGGACTGCTGGACATACCAAGAAAATTAAAAGCTAATCACAAACCATTTACTTGACCCCCAAGCTTCACAGGATAATATTGCTGCTTTTATATATTTAACAATGAGGTACGTGAAGCGTTTAAGAGTAGGGGTGAAAAAAAAGGGTCGATATACTAGTGAGTTTAGAAGCAACATTCAATAAATGAAATCGCCTTTATGATGGTGGAGTGCGGCCAACTCGCGTGTGAGGTAATGTTTTATCATCCGTGGGAGGGGAGATGGGTAGGAGGGAGGGAGGGATGGATGGAAGATAAAAGAGAGGGTGGGGAGGGAGGGAGCCAGCCATCTGCATGCATATTGTACAATGTTAAGTGCTCTTGTTTTTCTTCCGGTTATCAACTTCTGTTATGAAGCTATTTTAGCGAGACTTAGCACCTCGACACAACCTTGAATGAACATTATGCTTACTGTATGATAACCCATTGCAAGAATTTTATTGTCCACTACCCCTTATGACTCAGAATTATACTACATACTGTTATATCGCTTATTATGGTACAGGTCATCAATACGGATAGTCATAATACACTTATGATAGGTCATCAATTGGTGTTACCAGATTACATAAAAAAAATCAACCACTCAGGAATTTTGAGTCGATGTTGTTGTAGTACACATCTGTATTTTTACTGAGAGAGAGAGAGAGAGAGAGAGAGAGAGAGAGAGAGAGAGAGAGAGAGTTTTGTATTGTGTCCACGATCACCAGAATACATACATGACAGGACAACTCTCTTGGTGATATAAATAAAGTATAAAACATGACAGGTGACACTATACACACGATAAACAAGATACAGACATGACAGGTGACACTATACACACGATAAACAAGATACAGACATGACAGGTGACACTATACACACGATAAACAAGATACAGACATGACAGGTGACACTATACACACGATAAACAAGATACAGACATGACAGGTGACACTATACACACGATAAACAAGATACAGACATGACAGGTGATAGTATGCTTAGAAGAGACTAGATACACACAACTCAACTTATTAAGGTACACACACACGTCACCTTATTAAGGGTACACACATGTCCTCTACTACAGTATGTGTTGACCAAGGATATATGCATCTGGTTTTAGGCTGAGAATAAATTATAATTTATTCTCAGTCGGCTTTAATGTATTACTTTTTTATGGAGATTTCTTGCATCACAGTTGTCGTTTTGTCGGTGTATTAATATTAATTTTTTTTGTCAGTAACGGGTATTCATTAGCGCGTGTATCTTAAACAAAAACAAACTGCCTGAGGGGATGACATCCACACGAAGACTCTACAGTATCTTAAGGAAGTCGCTTGTGTTTACAGGAAGACGTGGGTGTACTTGAGTAAACAGCACGTCTGTAAAGGAGACACTTGAAGCTCATTAAACGGCACTAGACCCGAGTTTTTAGGAAGTCACCTGCTTTTGGGAGGGCACAGTTGTCTTTGAAACACTCACTAAAGATGTATTTAATGTTTAAAGACTAGAGTTTCTTTGACGGAACACACTTTCTCTTTTTTACAGTGAAGACTGGGCTGGAGACTGATCCCAGAGAATGATGGTGTCCAAGGAAAAGGAAATTAGGTAAGTACGGCTTAATTATACCAGGATGATATTGTTCAGGGAGCATTACGTTCGGTTAGTACGGCTCGCGTAACTGCACCAGGATGATAATGTTCAGGGAGCATTACGTTCGGTTAGTACGGCTCACTTAACTGCACCAGGATGATAGTGTTCAGGGAGCGTACGTTCGGTTAGTACGGCTCCTTAACTGCACCAGGATGATAGTGTTCAGGGAGCATTACGTTCGGTTAGTACGGCTCACTTAACTGCACCAGGATGATAATGTTCAGGGAGCATTACGTTCGGTTAGTACGGCTCACTTACTGTAACTGCACCAGGATGATAGTGTTCAGGGAGCATTACGTTCAGGGAGCATTACGTTCAGTTAGTACGGCTCACTTACTGTAACTGCACCAGGATGATAATGTTCAGGGAGCATTACGTTCATTTAGTACGGCTCGCGTACTGTTCCAGGATGATAGTGTTCAGGGAGCATTACGTTCAGTTAGTACGGCTCACTTACTGTAACTGCACCAGGATGATAGTGTTCAGGGAGCATTACGTTCAGTTAGTACGGCTCACTTAACTGCACCAGGATGATAATGTTCAGGGAGCATTACGTTCGGTTAGTACGGCTCACTTAAACTGAACCAGAGCTGAGAAATTTAACTGGACCAGGATGATAAACTAAACGAATGTTTGCCCAAATGGAATACCTTCAGCTTTTAGTCCAAAGTTAAAATGTCCATGGAAAGTAATCAGCCCCCAGTTTTACCCCAAACGTCCAAAGCGCACCTTAAGCAGCCTGCACATATCCAAAACAGTCCTGGTGCCGTTACCACCTGCTTTAGCGATCCCGAAACGTCTGACCGTGTATGTCTCCCCACCCGTTTATAGAATAATCTGAGCAATTGCAAGCGTTTTAATCTCTTTGGGTAACTGAAGTGCCGATTATCTCGGAGACCGGACGGGGTAACAGTATTCCACCAGACTGGGAAGCACCTCATACTTGAAGATCGTTACAAAGGACCTTCTTATAAGACCTGCTAGTTTAGTTCCTTGATTCACCTCCTCACAATGGCCCGAGAACTTCAGTTCATTGTCAACATACACACCCAGGTCCATTTCACATTCGGTCTCAATTAATGCAGTTTCTTCGACCACCCTTGAAGCTTACAGAGATCTTTCTGTAGCTCTTCACAGTCTTCTTGGTTCTTAATTCCCTGAATAACTTGGCATCGTCCGCGAACACTTGTATGGAGGAGTGTATAGCTTCTGACATGTCATTTATGAAACAAACAAACAACAGCGGGCCCAGTACACTGCCCTGTGGTTATCCCGCTTGTCACGGGTACACATGACGATTTCGTACCATTAATTACCACACACTGCTTGCGTCATGAAGAAAGTCGTCGATTTACGCTTGGGCACTTCCCCGAATCCCGACCATTCCAGTTTAATTCTCAACTTTTCATGGAGACCGCTGTTAAAAGCTTAAGCAAAATCTAAGTATATACGACTATTGTTGATATTACCGACCTGTCCAGAATATGAGTCCAAAACACCAGCACCTTGAATAATTGTGTCAAGCAGGAGCGTCCCGGCATAAAACCGTGTTGGCAATCCTTCACAAGATTGTTTCGTAGTAGAAGTTCCATCATGGCCTCTTATAATGCTATCTAGTAGTCTAGTCTAGTACATGCTACCACAGAAGTTACATGAATATTATAATTTACAGTTGGGAGATAAGTCGTTTAACATTGTTACTCACCGCACCTTAGCCAGACACCTGCCAATCATTATTCTTCTTCATTTAGACACTTAGAAACAAAAATCTTTCCAAAGCTAAACACTTGTAAACCATCACTTTTCATCAACCCACAACGCATGACCACCAACGTCTGTCCAAGTACCTAACTTGAAACATCAAATCTGTCCTCATCCTAAAACACGTGAACATCAACACCGTTTAACCTAAAACACTGGTAAACATCTGTCCTGAACCTAAAACATACGAACACTAAAACCTGCACATGTCTGGGACCTAAACCACACGAGAACACCAACATCTGTCCTGAACCCCAAACACCTTTGAAAGTTCCTTCCTCAGACATTTCAACATACCTCACCTCTACCCCCTACTTAGATGAATAGTCTAGCGCCTCTTGCTTCATATATAAAGGATTTATTGATACAGTTTCACCACAAACCCTTATCTAATTTAATCCCAGTTCACCTCTGCCCCAGAGGTGAGAGGACACGATCAATCTTCTGTCCTCACACGGCTTTTCAGTCTCTTCCTCACACGTCTCCCATCCTTTCATATTATCTGTCTCTATTATTTTCCTTCAGCTTTGATTTATTTTGGGTTGTTTATCTTTTATTTGGTGGAATATTGTAGCTTTTTATTGTGTGTGTGTGTGTGTGTGTGTGTAAATACTTTTCATTTTAGGGTGATTATGTAGTTATTTATGTAATTTTTTAATATAGATTTTATTGTTATTTATTCAGTTATATTAATTTAATTATTATTTATTTATCTATTTATCTATTTTCGCCATTTGTGCATGTACTTTTCTATCCAATCTCCTCTCCTCTCTTCTCTCACCGTTACTCAGAAAAATAACCCAAGTCTCCAGGTAAGGAGTCCAACTTAGCAATCACCATGACAACAAAGATAACATTATAAAAGAACAATCGTAACAATGTGAAACAAGAACCCCCCACTTATCAGGCACAAATACCGCGCTGTTTGTATCTTTCATCTTAGCGTGTGTACTGTGCATGAATAATATCTCTGCTTGTTATTTGGC
This sequence comes from Homarus americanus, assembly GCF_018991925.1. NCBI lineage: Eukaryota > Metazoa > Arthropoda > Malacostraca > Decapoda > Nephropidae > Homarus > Homarus americanus. The sequence goes on along the minus strand of NW_024736071.1, from coordinate 8,270,382 downwards.
TTGAAGATCTTTATAAATTTGGGACATATTCGGCCGATATTCCATGATTTATTCAGGTGTGCGTGTGTCCCTGGCTCATCCGTGTCGCAAGAGAAGCGCCTTCCTCGATTTCTCGTTCAGGTGCGTGTCTCTTTGCAGCAAAGGACCGGAGGAAATATTGTATTAGTCTTCTTTTTATCTCTCACCTAAGACTGTTTATTTATTTACCTTCGAGTGAGACATATACTTTGTGGTGTGAGTCAGGATATCCCATGTTACTTATGTTAGCTACTGTATATATATTCTTTATTGTCTAGTACCTTATGTTGATTGATAGTGTAACTGATTCTCTCTAAGGTGTTGCAATGTTCTTATTTGATATCGATGGTAGGGAGGCACGTAAGAGGGGGTGAGTGCTTGTTATGTCACTCTTTTCCTTCAGCCTTGTGTCATTCTTTGGATCTTGAGGAGTGTGGGTAAGGGAGGCCTCACTATCATGTATGTATAATTTACGGTTTATTGAAATACAATGGCAGCGAAAAAATTTTAAATATACAATGAATAGAAATGACAAAGGTTACATTGAAATGGGTCACTTGATTGACAATACAAGTGACGGGGTGGTACATATATAATATATAATGACAAAGAGGGTCATTTAACAAGGAATTTCAGCACAGTTATAAAAGAAAAGTGTGATTAACAGGGAGTGAACATCTAGGTTAACTACGAGTTGTTGATAATTTTTGCTATGTGAGAGAGAGAGAGAGAGAGAGAGAGAGAGAGAGAGAGAGAGAGAGAGAGAGAGAGAGAGAGAGAGAGAGGCGTCGCGGCCTCAGTGTGTGGAAGTTGGGTGATGTTAGGGTCGAGTATTGTCCTCATAGATTCGAACCTGTTCATTGAGTGGTAAGCGAGAGCTCCACCACTGTATCACGAATGGCAAGGAATTATTTGTAACTTGGGGTAAGTCACCAGCCCCGAGATATGGCCGGACTTTTATCACAGTAGAGGAGGTGGAGTGGGTCCCCATGTACACAGGTGTAATTGGGTGCTAGTGTCCCCGGGTGATGGCGGGTCATTTGGTAAAACCTACCGGCTGTACTCCGTGTTACACTCCCGCTTACATTACTCCGGCCTGTTGACTTCAGGTCACATTCAAGCGAATTTTACCCCTCGTGGTACAATGGTGGTGCCCTTGCTAGCCTGTAGTGGCAGTTGTACATGTCACTAACATCATTGTGTGTCTCCGTGTATCTGTGTGGACGTGAATGTAAAGTTTTAACTGTTACAGCTTACGATATAATGTTCATTATCAAGGACGCTCCTTTCCATTCAACACTTAATTGCAAGTCAACATGTGACCTCCCCCCCAGTCATGATAAGCCTGGTTCACACTTGCTCGTGGTGACGGTCGCCCTGACCTCAGTATAGCCAGCCGTCTACGTCATGCCGCCCGGACCAGACGGAAAGCAGTTTGTCCACCCGTTTGTTGTTGAAAATCGTCAAAGATCCACATTAAAAATTACTAAAATAACTATGAGATCCACCTTTACCTAATATAATTATTCTTGAAATATATGCAAAGTAAACATTAATACTGGAAATGGCAAGAATCAATATACTATAATATAATAATAAAAATGAAGGTACAGCACCAATACACAGAAGTCGTGAGTTCTGCAGCTTGATTTACTCTTTCCAAAGGTGAAATTTATTTTCTGTGGAAATAAGTTTAAATCAACCTAACCTTAATTAATAATAATTAAATAATATATAATAACTAACTAAATACATAAATTAGATAAAACAAGCTTAATCTGTGTACCTTCTTCTCCATTAAGGTGCAGCCAAGGTTATCATCGTCCATGTTTGTTTACACATTTAACTCCCCGTCTGAACGGACCACCGTTTTCGTGACGTCATCGATGGCTTGTGTGAACCGGACTTCATAAGAGTTCAGAAGCAACGTTAACACAATTCGGATACAACCACGGTTATCAATAGTCCTTTCTTATCGGTCCTCTAATATTTCCAGGTCTCTTTCAGCCAACGTGTTCGAGGTAAAGCTTGTTAGTTTTATTCTGGTCCTGTTTATGTTAAAAATAAGGTGACTAATATTAACCCAGGGAGGAAGATTTACTCCTATGTAAGCTTTTATATCGTTTACTTAAGATAATAATGGAGATAAAGCGATGCCATAGATATCTAATTCCTCTCTATGAATTCCAGATATCATTAATATTAAATGACATACAGACAGACTGTTTATATATATATAACTAATCCTCAACACATAAAAGTGATGATGTGCTGTGATTACTTTCGTAGATATATTTACATATATTTTTTAATTCACAAGTTAATATTAATTTATTCTCAACTTGATATTTCAATGAAAATTTCTTACACAAATAAATCATTTTTCAGATGCAGTTTGAAACACAATTTTTAGCTTGATATGTATGGATGATTATTTTAATCTCACTTTTGACGAGTTGAGAATAAATTGAAGTTCTTGTATAAATATTACGATGCGTTGGCAGTTCACCACTGCTCGCTGTAAGAATGTGCTGTGGTTCTCTACCATGATGGCCCACACTTTGTGACACTCACCACTCACACCTGTGACACTCACCACTCACACCTGTGACACTAATCACTCATACCTGTGACACTCATCACTCACACCTGTGACACTCACCACTCACACCTATGACACTCACCACTCACACCATGTGACAATCACCACTCACACCTGCGACACTCACACCTGTATAATTTCACATCACCACACCCCTGTGACACCTTCCATCACTTACACCTGTGACACTCTCACCTCTCACACCATGTGACACCACTCACACCACGTGACACACCTGTGACACTCACCATTCAATAATTCCAGACATTCATCACTCACACCTGTGACACCATCACCACACCTGTACACTCACCTCCTCACACCATGTGACACCACTCACACCATGTGACACCACTCACACCATGTGACACTCACCACTCACACCTGTGACACCAATACCACACCCAGACACTCACCACCACACCTGTGACACTCATCACTCACACCCGTGACACCACCACACCATGTGACACCTCACCACTCACACCTGCGTCACTCGCACCTGTAACACTCCACCACTCACACCTGTACACTCATCACCACACCTGTGACACACTCATCACTACACCTCTCACACCATGTGACACCACTCACACCATGACACCACTCACACCATGTGACACCTACACCTGTGACACTCTCACCACTCTCACACCTGTGACATCTCCATCACTCACACCTGTGACACTCTCACCCCTGCCCACACCTGTGACACTCTATCACTCACACCTGTGACACTCACCATTCAGACCACATGTGACACTCACCACTCACACCATGTGACACCTCACACCTGTGACACCCACCACTCACACCTGTGACAGCTCACCACCTCACACCTCTCAATGCCTCACCACTGGCCACACCTCTGACGCTCACCACTCACACCTGTGACACTCACCACTCACACCATGTGACACACTCACCACTCACACCTGTGACACCCATCACTCACACCTGTGACACTCACCACTCACACCTGTGATACCCATCACCACACCTGTGACACCTCACCACTCACACCGTGACACTCACCTCACACTGCGTGACACACACACCACTCATCGTGTGATACTCGCCACTCGCCGTGTGATACCGCCACACACCGTGTGACACTCACACCTGTGACACACTCACCACCACACCTGTGACACTCATCACTCACACCTGTGACACTCCACCGCTCACACCTGTATACTCATCACTCACACCTGTGACACTCACCATTCAGACCACATGTGACACTCACCACTCACACCATGTGACACCTCACACCTGTGACACTCACCACTCACACCTGTGACACTCCACCACCACACCTCTGGACGCTCACCACCACACCTCTGACGCTCACCACTCACACCTGTGACACTCACCACTCACACCATGTGACACTCACCACTCACACCTGTGACACCCATCACTCACACCTGTGACACTCACCACTCACACCTGTGATACCCATCACTCACACCTGTGACACTCACACCTGTGACACTCACCACTCACACTGCGTGACACACACACCACTCATCGTGTGATACTCGCCACTCGCCGTGTGATACTCGCCACACACCGTGTGACACTCACCACTCACACCGTGTGATACAGTACTTACCACTCACAGGTGTGACACCTTTCATGGCGTGCGACACTCAATACTCACTGTGTGACACCAACACACAATTTACCTGTGACACAGTGCCCGATAAATTCTCCTGATGGAGAAATATTGTGACTAACAAAATAAGACAAATTTAATCAGTGAGTTAGGTGTCATGGTTACCCTCAGCGTCAGTCAGTCAGTCAGTCCGCAGCACACAGGCCACTCTAAACACTCAGCAGTGGTGATAATGTAGAATGTAAATCTTTATCTTATTTACCTGTCACCAGCTGAGGCCGGAGTGTTAGGAAAGTTAACAAGGATTGTATTGACTCATTCACCGTGTGTGTGTGTGGCACCGTCATGAGCTGTGAATAAATTGACCAGGACCAGGCAGGCAGGGGAGGATCTAGGGTATTTCGTCACCAGTTCAGTATAATCCTTACCTAACCATTTATTCATCGTCTCCCAAATAAAAAAAATATTATCACAATTTAATAAGTAATTGTCCAATGACGAAATGTCCGCCCGCAGGCAGGGACATGTGGGGCCCCCGCTACACACCTGGGCTGTACGTACACGAGTTGAGAGTAGGTGTTGATGCTCCTGCTGTACTGACTCGCCTGGGGGACATTTAAGAGAGTTAGGTTAGGTTAGTTGCCCTGTCATTGTAGTAGTTTGCTCGGCTCTAAATTGGTCATTATAAGGATTTTTGTGTGACAACGGTGTGTGTTTTGTGGTGTGGCTGTTCATTGCAGTGGTGGAGTCTGTTGGTTGTTCTAAGTTTCTTCAATGCTGTACTTTTTTCGTTGTACCACGTCTGTACTCATTACCTGCTACTTCCCCTCTCCTCCTTACCTGCTACTTCCCCTCTCCTCCTTACCTGCTACTTCCCCTCTCCTCCTTACCTGCTACTTCCCCTCTCCTCCTTACCTGCTACTTCCTCTCTCCTCCTTACCTGCTACTTCCCCTCTCCTCCTTACCTGCTACTTCCCCTCTACTCATCACCTACTACTTCCCCTTTCTTCCTTACCTGATACATCCTTTCTCACTTCTGCTCTCACTAAATTTCTCCATTTCCACCATTTTCACTTACAATTATTCTCCATATTCTTTCTTCCCTTCTCTCCTCTCTTACACACCCGTCCCTACCTTCCTCCCCAAACTCCCTCCTCCCTCCCTACCATCCTCCATCTCTCCCTTCTACCTCTTCCCACCTTATAACCCAATTCATCCCTGCACAGCGCAAGCCCCATCTCTCCCATAATGCAGTTCCCACGAACCCTCACCGTGCACTACCCTTCCTATCCCCCCCACCGTGCACCACCCCCATCCTCCCACCAAGCACCACCCCCCATCCCCCCCACCATACACACTCCATCCTCCATCCCCCACCATACACACCATCCTCCCACCCCATCCCCCACCATGCACCACCCCATCCTCCCACCGTGCACCCCCATCCCATATGCACCACACCCCATCCCCCACCGTGCACCACCCCAATCCCCACCGTGCACCACCCATCCCCCTACCCTTCATCCTCACCGTGCACCACCCCCATCCCCCACCGTGCACCACCACCATCCCCACCGTGCACCACACTGCACCCCATCTCTCCATCATGCACCACCTATCCCTTCACCACACACCACCCCCATCTCATCCACCCCATCCCCCGTGCACCACCCCATCCCCCACCCACCACCCCACCCCCACCTTTCATCCCCCACCGTGCACCACCCCATCCTCCTGCATGCATGCCCACCCCTATCCCCCCACTGCACCACCCCCATCCCCATCCCCCCATCCCCCACACCACCCCATCCTCCCACCGTGCACCACCCCATCCCCCATGCACCACCCCCATCCCCCACCGTGCACCACCCATCCTCCCACCTGCACCACCTCCCCACACCACCCCCATCCCCCACACCACCCCATCCCCACCTACCCCATCCTCCACCCACCATCCTCCCACTGCACCACCCCTATTCCCCACCATGCACCACCCCCATCCCCCCACCGTGCACCACCCCATCTCCCCACCATGCACCCCCATCCCCACCGTGGACCACCCCATCTCCCTGCCATGCACCACCTATCCCCCACGTGCACCACCCCATCCTCCACCGTGCACCACCCCATCCTCCCTGTGCACCACCCCCATCTCCCCACCATGCACCACCCCCATCCCCCCATGCACCACCCCATCTCCCACCACCCCATCCACCCACCCCATCTCCCCACCATGCACCACCCCCATCCCCACCATGCACCACCCCATCTCCCCACCATGCACCACCCCATCCCCCACCGTGCACCACCCCCATCTCCCACCGTGCACCCCCCATCCCCCCTCCGTGCACCACCCCCATCCCCCACCGTGCTACCCCCAGAAGGAGGTCATAGTACCACAATCTAGTTTATTTAGTGAGTAACCAGGTGGTCCTCGAGGAGAGTCACACGTATCAAGAATTCATGCGTCAGGACATAGCTGTAGGCTCACCTAACGATGTACCAACAGGGTAACCTCCAGTATTGATGGAGAAGGTGGAGGAGGAGGAGTGGCCTACCTGGGTGGAGGACGGGGCACTACCTAGGTGGAGGAGGAGGAGGAGGGGTGGAGGAGGAGGAGGACTACAGGCACTACCTGGGTGGAGGAGGAGGAGGAGGACTTTACGGGCACTACAGGTGGAGGAGGAGGAGGCCTTAACGGGCACTACCTGGGTGGTAGGGAGGACCGGAGGTGGAGGGAGGACTTCAGGCACTACTGGGTGGAGAAGGAGGAGGAGGCCTTACCACACCTAGGTGGAGGAGGCAGGCACTACCTGGGGGGAGGAGGTGGGGGCACTACCTAGGTGGAGGAGGAGGAGGAGGCAACGGCACTACCTGGGTGGAGGAGGAGGTGGACTTGGGGCACTACCTAGGTGGAGGAGGAGGAGGACTTACGGGCACTAGGTGGAGGAGGACTTTACGGGCACTATCCAGGTGGAGAAGGAGGAGGAGGCCTTAACGGCACTACCTGGGTGGAGGAGGAGGTGGACTTTGATGGCACTACCTAGGTGGAGGAGGAGGAGGACTTACGGGCACTACCAGGTGGAGGAGGAGGAGGAGGAGGCACTCCCGGTGGAGGAGGAGGAGGACTTACGGGCACTACCTGGGTGGAGGAGGAGGAGGGCACTTGGAGGAGGAGGAGACTTCGGGCACTACCTGGTGGAGGTGCAGGAGGACTTTCGGGCACTACTTAGGTGGAGGGAGGAGGAGGACTTACGGGCACTACCTGGGTGGAGGAGGAGGAGGAGGACTTTGCAGGCACCCAGGTGGAGAGGAGGACTTTACGGGCACTACCTAGGTGGAGGAAGGAGGAGGACTTTACGGGCACTACCTAGGTGGAGGTGGGCACTGGAGGACTTACGGGCACTACCTGGGTGGAGGAGGAGGAGGACTTTGGGCACTACCTGGGTGGAGGAGGAGGAGGAGGACTTGCAGGCACTACCTGGGTGGAGGTGGGGGACTTTACGGGCACAGGGTGGAGGAGGAGGAGGACTTTACTAGGGTGGAGGAGGAGGACTTGCTACCTCGGTGGAGGACTTACGGGCACTACCTGGGGTGGAGGAGGAGGAGGACTTAGGCACTACCTGGGTGGAGGAGGAGGAGGACTTACGGGCACTAGGAGGAGGAGGAGGACTTACGGGCACTACCTAGGTGGAGGTGGGCAGGAGGACTTTGCAGGGCACTACCTGGGTGGAGGTTACGGGCACTGACCTTTAGGAGGAGGACAGGCACTACTGGGTGGAGGAAGAGAGGACTTACGGGCACCCTAGGTGGAGGAGGAGGACTTACACTACCAGGTGGAGGTGCATGAGGACTTTTACGGGCACTACTGGGTGGAGGAGGAGGAGGACTACAGGGGTGAGGGAGGGCAGGGTGGAGGAGGAGGAGGGGGAGGAAGAGGAGGAGGAGGAGGAGGAGGAGGAGGAGGAGGAGGGGAGGCGGAGGCCTTTACGGGCACTAACGAGGGAGGAGGAAGGCCTTCACTGGCACTACCGATGGGGACAGGGGAGGAGTGGATGACGTAAGATGAGTCGAGACGACGGGAGGAAAAAGGCTGGAGGAGGAAGGAAGCGGCGGTGGGGGGAGGAGGTGGGAGAGGAGCGTTATGAGGAGGAGGGAGACAGTGAGATAGAGTGTATGTATGTCTCGGTGAATTATTAATTGGGTGTTCTCAATGAAAGAGAGAGAGAGTAAGTAAGAGGGGAAAGAGAAGAGAGAGAGAGAGATAGAGAGAGAGAGAGAGAGAGAGAGAGAGAGAGAGAGAGAGAGAGAGAGAGAGAGAGTTTCTATTGAATGATTAATTATGTGTTCATAGTGTGATGGACAGAAAACTAGGATGTAAGAATGTAAGAGAAGGAAAAAAGAGAAGAAAAAAAAGAAGTGATATTCAGAAAGAGAAAGAGCGAATTGAAAAAAAAAATAGGAGAGAGAAAGAGAGAGAGTTTCCACTGAAATATTGATAGTGTGTTCTCAGTTGCTACGTAAACAGGTAAAATTTTAATTGGTATATAAAGTAAATAGGTGGCTGAAAGACGGAGGGGGGGGGAGGAGGTGTATGGTAGCCGGTGTTGTGTGGGATCTGTACATACCCTTGGTTTATCTACCCCCATCTCGTAAATACAGGACACAACAGTACAGACGCAAGCACGATTAAGGGACAAGTCACTACAGGTACATATGATAATACAGACTCAACAGTACAATTACAAGTAGCTACAGAGATAAATACAGGTACAAAGATGTTTATTAAAAACACACCATTACAGGTACACTCTCGCCAAACACTTCTCAACGCTATAACCACTATACATTCTAATAAATAAACAAAGAAGCTGAAACTATTCCGAGATGACAAGACCCATTCTGCTCATTCTCACATCCTTCGTGCCCAGGTGTTTGAGAAGTTTTTTTTTGACTGTACATAAAAAATTACAGGTTGATATAATAATTTAGCAACAGCAATTTAGGGAAAGTTACAATTACAGGTACAGATAGTTATTTTAACCTACTTCAAGTACAAATACATAAAGAATTACAGATAGAGATAATATTAATAAGGAGAGTTCAGGTATAAATTTTTCAGTAGTTCAAGAGCACCAGTACAAGTAAAGTTGAAATTACAGATACAGTATTGAGATCATAATTATTTAGAAACACCTCTACAGGTACAGGTACAAAGATTTCAGAATGATAACAGTGGCCAGCGTCCATGTGAAAATTAAAGTCACGTCTTCGTATTCACAGATAAACGTCACACACGGCTTAATTTCCCTCGTATCAATTTTTATATGACATTCCTGGCCAGGGATATTGGTGTGCCTTACACCAGCTCAGTGACAGTGAAGTATGAGTGAACTAGTTAGAAAATATGGAGCTGACATCAGATGACCCATGAAGCAGGTAAACGACAAGTTCTGACAATTGGGTCTCTTCAACGGTACTTATCTTCCGTCTTATTCACTCTGTTATTGACCGCTATACAAAGGTGAGGACGTCGTTTTGTTTGGTAAAGTATGTTTAATTTTTGCATTTTTTCTGATTCTCTCCTTATCTTTTTCTCTCACCTGATTATTGACAGTGATAACTTTGTACGATTTACCCCCCTCTTCACACACACACACACACACCACCCCCGACACGCACCATATACCAATAAAGGGGCGGCACAGTGCCCCCCTTCCCTCGAGGTGTGACGACAGGTGGGTCCAAACCTCGCTCTTTACACCCGCACCCCTCTTCCCTCCATCTCCGTACCACCACCAACCACCCCCTCCCCCTTACTCGTGGGGTATCGGTGTTTAGTTGATATTTTGTATCGTGAAATATTCAGACTGCGACGTGTTCCGTGAGGAGGGCGGCGAGGAAGAGTAGCTACCTGGGCCCTGGTGGACGTTCGTTGCATAATTCACCTCTGAAGATTATCGCATTCTCACGTAATATGTTATCATATGTCCGGCCCGTGTGTATGTCGTGATGAATGACGCGACAGAAGTGTCTTGGAAGTAATAATAGATGATACGAGGCGCTAGTGTTGTTCAGTTGTTGTTGTTGTTGTGGTGGTGTGTGGGTTTGTGATGTGGATATGTAAGTGGTATTTATATATCCATCCTCACCCCTCATGACCATCCTCACCTCTCACCGTCATCATCTTCACCCCTCATCATCATCCTCACCTCTGATCATCATCCTCACATCTCATCATCATCCTCACCCCTCATCATCATCATCCTCACCCCTTATCATCATCACCACCACCATCACCCCTCATCTTCATCATCCTCACCCCTCATCATCATTATCCTCACCCCTCAACATCATCATCATCATCATCATCATCATCATCATCATCATCACCACCACCACCACCACCACCACCACCACCCCTCATTATCATCCTCTCCTTCATCATCACCATCCTCAACCCTCACCATCATCATCATCATCCTCACACCTCATCATCATCCTCACCCCTCATCATCATCATCGTCCTCACCCTCTCATCGTCCCACCCCTCACCATCCTCACCTCATCATCATCCTCACCCATCATCCTCACCCCTCATCACCATCCTCACCCCTCATTATCATCCTCACCCTTCATTATCCCTCAGCTCACATCATCATCCTCACCCTTCATTATCCTCCTCACCCCATCACCATTCTCACCTCTCATCATCATCATCACCATCATACTCACTCCTCATCCATCATTATCCTCCTCACCCCTCATCATCATCCTCACCCTTCATCATCATGTCCTCACCCTCTTCACCATCCTCACCCTCATCATCATCCTCACCCTTCATTCATCCTCCTCACCCCTCATCACCATTCTCACCTCTCATCATCATCATCACCATCATACTCACTCCTCATCCATCATTATCCTCCTCACCCCTCATCATCATCCTCACCCTTCATCATCATCCTCACCCTCTTCACCATCCTCACCCCTCATCATCATCCTCACCCTTCATCATCATCCTCACCCTCTTCACCATCCTCACCCCTCATCATCATCCTCACCCTTCATCCCTCATCCATCATCAGCCTCCTCATCCTTCATCATCATCTCACCCTCTTCACATCCTCACCTCATCATCATCCTCACCCTTCATTATCCTCCTCACCCCTCATCACCATTCTCGCCCTCATCATCGTCATCATCATCCCCTGCCCCTCATCCATCATCATCATCATCATCATCATCCTTCATCATCATCTCACCCTCTTCACCATCCTCACCCTTCATCATCATCCTCACCTCATCATCTCACCCTTCATCATCATCACCCTTCATTATCCTCTTCACCCCTCATTCATCATCATCATCATCATCACCCTTTATTATCCTCCTCACCCTTTATCATAGCCAGTATCTGAACAAACATTCTCAGGTGTTCAGCTTCTAATTACCACACCTGACGACAGTGGCATTTACCTATGTATTCAATCTTTTCTCCCCTTTTGTGTTAACTTTCCCGGCAAACTTCTTTTTTTCGTGTGTGGGTAATAATGTGTATGTTAGTGTTGTGGTCATGAGCCAATAGAGACATGAATCCACACGAAACAAATGACTTAATCTAACTTAAATTATCTTAACCTATCTTAACCTAACCTTAACCTATCTTAACCTAAGCTAAACTATCTTAACCAAACTTAACATAATCTAACCTATCCTTATCTAAACTATCTTAATCTATTTTAACCTAACTATTTTAGCGTCAGCTAATTTATCATAATTGTATCATAGTCTATCCTATCCTAACTTAACCTTTATTACTCTAACTTATATTAACTAATCTGTTTTCCACTACTCAAGCCTAATTTAATCTCCCAGGTAACCAAACGTAATGTAAGCGAATATAACTTAGCCTAAACTAGACCTTCCTTATACAAACATGACACTTGTGATTTATGTGAATTCAACAACACAAACCAAGTTGTATTTAATATTGCGTGACAGTTCCGATTATAATTATAACAGTCCCCCTCCCAACGATGCACTCTTATGTACACCATCTATGTACACCACCACGCACTCTATGTACACCACCACACACTCTATGTACACCACCACACACTCTATGTACACCACCACGGACTCTATGTACACTACCACGCACTCTATGTACACCATCACGCACTCTATCCTTGTACAGTAACTAAAAGAACTATCTGTGCAGGTGGGGGTCGAGAACTCCGAATCTTACGTGCGACTAGTGACAGCCCTCATATACCAATATTTATCGTCCATGGTCTCATATTGTTTCCCACAAAGTATGCACAGAGAGTTGTTTTAGCTACTGTACAATAAAAGACAAAAGTCGTGTCTCAGTTTTGTCCGAATATTAAATATAACTCGTGAAACATTTTGAGAGCCCCCTACCACTAGGCAGAGCGCACCAAAAGTTTAGCCCTTCGGCATATGTTTTCACCAAATTTCACGACATGACTTTTGTCTTTCAGTGTACATCACCACGCACTCTATCCCTGTACACCACCACGCACTCACTCTATCCCTGTACACCACCACACATTCTATCCCTGTACACCACCACACATTCTATCCCTGTACACCTCCACGCATTCTACCCTTCTACATCACCACGCACTCTATCCCTGTACACCACCACGCACTCACTCTATCCCTGTACACTACCACGCACTCTATCCTTCTACATCACCATTCACTCTATCCCTGTACACTACCACGCACTCTATCCTTCTACATCACCATTCACTCTATCCCTGTACACCACCACGCACTCACTCTATCCCTGTACACTACCACGCACTCTATCCTTCTACATCACCATTCACTCTAATCCCTGTACTACCACACCTCACTCTATCCCTGTACACACTACCACGCCTCTATCCTTCTACATCACCATTCACTCTATCCCTGTTCACCACCACGCACTCTATCCCTGTACACCACCACGCACTCACCCTAACCTTGTACACTACTACGCACTCTATTCCTGTATATTACCTCTCTCTCTTACACACACACACACACACACACACACACACACACACATAATATCTCACGTTGTCTCACAGCGTGTGATCCCAAATTAGCTTTATAAACACTGAAGTATATGATCCGGCGTTAAAATGTGCTTGGCAAGGCATAGATTTTAAAATGACACATCATTAACGTGACGCCCATTGATCGTCGCCGTCACGGGTAATGAGGACAGTGAGGAACCCGGTGAAATATTATGTGTTGAAGTGAAGAGGTGGTGCTCTGGTACCCGGCAGGCTGGCAGACAGGTAGATAGATGGATGGACAGACAGGCAGGTAGAGAGAGACAGACAAGCAGACATTTATGTAGGCAGGCAGATAAGTTGGTACTGTAGACAGACAGACAGACAGTCAGGCTGATAGGCAGGCGTGTAGTGTCCCTCGTTCATCGCTTCTGTCTACCTGAAGAAGTGAATACGTTGCTCTGGGACTATAGATTGACTGCCTCCGTCGCTCCCCTCCCTCTGTCCTGATGAGGTATAGTACTGTTAAGCAGGGAAGTAGACAGTGACAGACATTTATATAAAAAATGACAGGTAGATCAAGACAGATACCGTTCATTACACGAGGGAGGACTTCTGTTGGTATGGTGGTGGTGATAGTGGTATAGTGGCGGTGATGATCGTATGGTGGTGGTGTGGTGGTGATGATCGTATGGTGGTGGAGGTATAGTGGTGTTAGTGGTGATGGTGGTATGGTGGTGGTGGTGGTGTTGTTAGTGGTGTTGGGGGTGATGGTATATTGTTGGAAATGGTGGTATGGTAGTGATGTTGTTAGCGGCGATGGTGCCTTTAACTGCAGGGAGTTGAAATTATCTACAAAGTTGCACGTATATCAATCAGTGTTCCTCCCCACCCTGCTATACGGCACTTGAAAACTTTCACCAACATAGTCTACGTTCTATACTCCAAGTTCGCTGGGAAGACAAGCGAACAAATGCCAGTATTCTCGCTGACACTAACTGTAGGAGCATATAGGCTACCATTAACCATGAACAACTATGTTGGACTGACCATGTAAACGTAACGCTAGCGGGCAACGGAAAATGTATAAGGATAGTCTTAAGATAAACCTGAAAAAGTGCCAAATCGACCCCCTCACCTAGGAGACGTTCTTTGCACACCGTTACGCTTGGAGGAGCACCATACGAGGTGTCTATACTTTCGAGTTAGCCCGACTGCATACGGAGGCAGATAAGCGCCAACAACGGAAAGACGGCCTTGCCGGTCCTGTATCTACCCCTTGAGTCACCTCAGAGCTCACCAACGAAGGTGACATCCTTAATAACTCATATCATTGTATCATAACTGGGTGATCGTCATTTTCGATTCCAAGTGACAGCAAAGTAGTACTAGTAGGTATGGTGATGGTGGTATGGTGGTGGTGGTGTTAGCAGTGATGGTGGTGTGGTGGTGGTGTTAGCGGTGATGGTGGTGTGGTGGTGGTGGTGGTGGTGTTAGCGGTGAAGTTGGTATGGTGGTGGTGTTTTTAGCGGTGACGATGGTATGGTGGTGGTGATGGTGGTATTGTGGTGGTGTTGCTAGTGGTGGTTGCATGGTGGCATGGTGGTGGTGTTGGTGGTAATGGTGTTAATGAGACTGAATAGTGATAATGCTGGAGGTGGTTACGTAGATGATGGTGGTGAAGAATTGGTAGGTGATGGTGATGAATGATGATGAAACCTTTGTACGATAGTGATAGTGACTTATGGTGACATCTGGTACCTAGGTGGTAGTAATGATGGTTATGGTCGAATCAACAGCTGGTGATGCCAATTTGGCAGTCGGTAATTTAGATAATTATTAGGCGGAGGGGGAGGAAGGAGGGGGTGATTTTTTTTAATTAGTGAATAAGTGATACTGATAGTAATTAAGTAGGTCACAGTGATATTTAATTATAAGATCGCTATAATTAGGTGTGCAGTGGATGACTCACCACCACCATTACTACTACTACTACTACTACTAATTTTACTTGCCTTTCTGTTTACATACCTGCCTAATTGTCCGTGTGCTTGTTTGGTTCCTTATATACCTACCTGTTCACCTGCTAAAGATTTTACTGTTTTGTTCTTAAAATTCCTTCTTCCATACCCACGTTACTCTGCTGTCTGTCTGCCTGTCTATCTGCTTCTTCCCTTCTCTGTCCGCTGGGTCACCTACCTGCCCTCTCACCTAGGCACAGTTAGCAGCGCCCTGTGTCTCACTAAAGTATTGTACCCGTATTTGTCATTCTCTTCTCATCTCTTCTAGAGTGGCTCGCGAGCTTTGTTTCATGCTAGTGTGAACTGAATGATATTCCTCCTCTTCCCTTTTCTCTCCCTTTTTATTTCTTCCTCCTCCTCGTCCTCCTTCTTCCCTTTTTTCCTTCTCCTCCTCGCCTTCCTCCTACTTCTTCTTCCTCCTCCTCCTCATCTTCCTCCTCCTTCTCTTCTTTTTAGTTTTCCTCTTTCTCCCCTCATACCATTTCTAGTATTTCTTGTCTTCCAACTTCTCCTCTTCCTTCTCCTTCCACCCTTGTTGACCCTTCCCAATCCAACGTTTGTGAACAACGTGTGAACAAGCTGTTATTCCTTCCTCCTCCTCCTCCACGTCTCTCTTTCCTTTACTCTCAACTCTCCTTCTCTTACTTCCACCCCTATCCCTCTACTACCACCACTACCACTATTTCTATCACTATCACTACAACCATCATTGCTGCTACCACTATTACTAACACTACAACCATCATTACCACAATCTACCACTGTTACTGCCACTCTACCACTATCACTACTATCCCCATTGTTACTATTACCTCTACCACCAACACTGCCACTACCACACACTACCACAAGATACCGTGAGTTGTGAGGGGAAAGCATTTCGTCTTATTAGGTTTAGATTTTCAACTATTCTAAGGCTATCTACGGTATCTTCCTCAGCTTGTAGTGGTGTTATAGTGGCCACCAGGAGGATCTTATTTGTTAGCGTGAGGGAGGTGGCCACTTGACCGGTGTCCTCCCCACATCTTAGGTTAAGGGGTAAAAATTAACGTACGTGTTTTTGAAATTCGTAGCTAAACAGGTTGTGTGGTTGGTGGGTTTGGTAATGCTTGCCTACAGCGCTGCTCCCTGCAATAATATGTGTCTTAGGCGGATTTATGGCGCCCAATAAAAGGTGATATAATCATACATAAACATTAGATAACAGATTATAGTGTTGATATATTTGCCGAGGAGAAATAATTCTTCCCTTCAGGGAGTGGGGAGGGGGTGAAAGCTGGAGGGAGGGGGAGGGAGGGGGCAGAACCTGTAGCAATATTGTACACAACTCGTGAATTAACCCAGTTGATAATTTTCTCAGATGATGATGGGGTCTCGGCACCATATTTTCAGGAATTAGATATAACATAACACAGATTCTGGTAACATGTTTTGCCAGAAATAGATTAAGCATAGTTGGGTTTCTGGTGCCGCTTTTACTTTGTACCAAGACGATGTGATTTAGTTGTTTTCATTGATCTTAATGCTTATGTGCTGTCATCAGTTTGAGACGCTCCCTGTACCTGTATTATTGATTCTGTACTTAGATAGAAAGAGATACAAGTCAGACTCATCACCTTTGTTTTAAAACTTGTCTTCAGCCGAAGGATGTTAGGCCGGGTTGGGACTGCTTATAGTGATGCCTGCATTCATTGTTAAATTCTGGGACGTTGGGAATTATTAAGCATTCTTCCATTAATTCAATTCCCTAAACTGGTTATTTAAGAATTGGCAGCCTGACTTTAAAATACGGCAGAAATATGACACGACAAAAAGAACGTCTAAATTTTCACTTTCGACGTGACCTTCAGTTGATAGTGCTCTCTCAACCTGAGGTGAGTGAGAGAAAAGAAAATATTAACGTACGAATCTTAGAGTATCCCGAGCCCTTGGATGGTGATGGAAGGTGTGTTGCCGGGAGAGGTCACCGCACCTCACCTTGCCAACCCTCCTGACCTCTTTAATTGACCAGAATTTCCTTACGGATTGAATTTCAGGGGATCTTGGCAATGATAAATGGGATGTGATTGGCGGGTTACGAGGCGAGAGGCGGGGCCAATGGATGTTTGTTGAAGGTTGGTAATGTTGGTGATAGTGGAAGACCTGTGAAAACTTTTAAGATGGCAGCTGATAACACTATGAAGAAGGAGAGAGAGAGATACACAGATAAACCATATATAGAGAAAAAATATATTCGATTTTCTTGATCTGTAGAAATCCCAGACGTGACGTAACATTTTTTTCAAGAAAGAGAAAAAAAAACTTGGATGTGGAAGACTCGGGTGTTCCTATTCCTTGGATCGTAAATTGAAAATTGTGTTACGTGACTCCTTGTGGAGATGGTTCGATAGTTGGTCCGGGCGTTGTTGGAAACAAAGATGGTAAAAAAAAAAATCGTCACAGGAATTGCGACAAAACATGCGATTTAGGGATGAGTGTTTGATGTGTTTTAGTTGTTTGTCTGGCGAGGACGAGAGTGAGTGTGTGTCTCATAGAGCGAAAGGTATTTTGTTTTGTACCTCACATGTTGTTCAGTCAGTACGAGATGCATCAGACTGGGAAGGTTGTGTACGTGTCACTTCACTGACGTTTGAGAGTCATGTATCACTCCCAGAACGTCTTTCTTGTTACTGTTCACCATCGTTCTTCCCCCCTCCTGCTGCCCTGTGTCGGGTGGTGATCGGCGTGCGTGTCTTCTCAGCGGTAAATGTGACTTGTCCTGGTATTCTCCTGAGATGATAGTAACCCGCACTGTTGATCTTCACTGTACAGCCCCGTCTCTCTCTCTCTCTCTCTCTCTCATCGAAACTTTTGCACCTTTATACACAACTCACACCAATAACATCAAATAGTTGGCTGTCATTCCTGCTGGTGAGTTTTGTAGGGTGAGTCGGTGTGGACATTCCGGGTGGCTCTTGGTGGGTCGACAGCGTCAAGTTGGTCAAACCCTCTGGTGAAGAGGGTGAAGAGCTTTTCCCTGTGTGTGGGTTTTACGTTAGTGTACTTTAGATCAGGTCATTATAAATTGTGTTACGTCGTTTTGTGGTGTTTTACCTTTCATCACGTTAGTACACTAACTATTAGTCTGGTTTGTGGTCGTTTAGGTGAGTATAATAGTGTTAGATCACCTTATGGTTGTTTACTGTCGGTAAGATATGTCTTACTTTACACTTATGGAATATTAGGTTAGGTTAGGTTAGGTTAGCCCTTGTCTAACAGACAGTAATACTTTTATAAATGTGGGTTACATACTTTAGGTTTATATAATTACCTCACCCATGGTTACTTTCCTATAAGACGTGAGTAGTAATCAACTGGACATGTGACAGTGTATTCCCACTGTGCCCTCACACCCTGACCGCAGACATTAATTAAGTAGCCGGCTATCGCCATTTCAACTACCGTCTCTGAGCCACTGGGAGTGGGCTTTAAGAAGCTAGTTATACCCTACCAAGGTCAATCCGTGAGGCAGTGGGCAGTGCTTGGTAGCCTCCAAGGTGTGTCCATAAAAAAAAACAGATCAGTAGTGAGAAACTATATATTTATGTCGTGTTGTCATAGTAAGAGAAACAATTGAGACCCTGCAATTGTGTGTAAATGAGGCAGAAAGTCAGATCAGCAACCTGGGACTTGGTCACAATTTTTATGATGCCAAAGGGCAGCAGGGTCTACCTTCAGACAAGACATTATGCTTCCAAAATCTTCCCATGCAGTAGTACCTCCCTGTTTGATAGCTGCTTACTACCGCATAAAGCACCTTCACCTTTTAGTGACCCTTGCGCGTGCATTAGTCTCCAAGTAATCATTTCACTTTGTCATACCGCCTTGGTCACCCGTCTTCGTTCCCATATCTTTCTGTCTTATAAGCCGACCCTCTGTGTTAACTGTTACATACATGTTAACTGAGTTACTTTGTTTTGCTACCTGGCTAACCAAAATAAGCGTTTGTAGAATCTTTGTAAATTTTTTAAAAAATTTGTCCATCTTGGAATACATTTCCAATTCACTGACCATAAGACCTTATCAAGTAAACACCTTCGTTAGGTATTGGTGAATAGATGTAGCAATTTGTATAAGGTTAGTCGTCTTAACAGGTAACATAGGTCCCCTAACAATGTTTTATCTGCTGTCAACAGTGTATTTCATTTAAATTATTTAACTTCTCCTAAATGACACAAACAAGTGTTACAAATAAGCTTCGTCCCTTATTAATGCTCATAGCGCTAATAACGGTGATATCCCAGTTATTGTGCGATAGTTTATTTTCTTAATAAGTAAAGAAAAGACCATTTGGGTTTGAAAACAAATAATAAAACGAGTGTAGGGTGTAACGTCAGTCGTAACACAGAAGAGACAATCTTCCCTGCCGTGTATGTCAGTGTTCTTCTGGTGAGCGAATTCATTATTAATGGTAGTTACGGTTATTACATTTTATTACTGTAATATATTTCTCGTTATTTATAACCTTGTAGCACGAAATGAATGTTCAGTTATTCTTTGAAATAATAAAGGAAGACAAACTCGATTCCTTTGAGCGAGCTGCTCGTAACACGTGCACCATCGACGCTTCGCAACTGGTCATCACTTATGTTGAATTACATTCATCTTACATAATAAATGTAGAGTGTGTTGCATGTCTGTCCTCCGCCATGAACCAGCTGTGTTGCATGTCTGTCCTCCGCCATGAACCAGCTGTGCTGCATGTCTGTCCTCCGCCATGAACCAGCTGTGCTGCATGTCTGTCCTCCGCCATGAACCAGCTGTGCTGCATGTCTGTCCTCCGCCATGAACCAGCTGTGTTGCATGTCTGTCCTCCGCCATGAACCAGCTGTGTTGCATGTCTGTCCTCCGCCATGAACCAGCTGTGCTGCATGTCTGTCCTCCGCCATGAACCAGCTGTGTTGCATGTCTGTCCTCCGCCATGAACCAGCTGTGTTGCATGTCTGTCCTCCGCCATGAACCAGCTGTGTTGCATGTCTGTCCTCCGCCATGAACCAGCTGTGCATGTCTGTCCTCCGCCATGAACCAGCTGTGTTGCATCTGTCCTCGCCATGAACCAGCTGTGTTGCATGTCTGTCCTCCGCCATGAACCAGCTGTACTTGCATATCTGTCCTCCGCCATGAACCAGCTGTGCTGCATGTTTGTCCTCCGCCATGAACCAGCTGTGCTGCATGTCTGTCCTCCGCCATGAACCAGCTGTGTTGCATGTCTGTCCTCCGCGATGAACCAGCTGTGCTGCATGTCTGTCCTCCGCCATGAACCAGCTGTGTTGCATGTCTGTCCTCACCATGAACCAGCTGTGCTGCATGTCTGTCCTCCGCCATGAACCAGCTTGTATTTGCATGTCTGTCCTCCGCCATGAACCAGCTGTGCTGCATGTCTGTCCTCCGCCATGAACCAGCTGTGCTGCATGTCTGTCCTCCGCCATGAACCAGCTGTGCTGCATGTCTGTCCTCCGCCATGAACCAGCTGTGTTGCAACAATACAGTCTGTACATGACTCATCCGTCCACGCTTTTAACTACTTTGTATGTATTGGTATATGTGACGCTGGTGTGTCTCATATGTTAAATGACAGCTAAATAACAGCGAGCGAGCTTTCAGTGGCACTTGTACCTGGGTGCCCTGATGAGAGCTCAAGAATACAACACATAATAACTCCTTAATCTTACCTGGAAAACAAGATTAAACAATAAGTTGGAAATATAATAAAGAGTTGTGGTCACCTGGTCATCAGCTACAAACTTTATTTAATTTCTTCTATTGTTTCTTTATTATCCATCTAGTAATAATAATGATTCCCAACAGCTGCTCATCTGTGACCAACATTACCAATCCTCCTCCCCCCTCCTCTACCCCCCTCCCCGACGCTACCTCGAATAATACTTTTGACTAAATGCCAATCGATGATAAATGCTCTCAGTGTAGATTTATCCTAATAATTTTCACCTCCGTCCCCTCCACTCCCCCACTCACCCGCATGCAGATGTTTGTGTGGCTCTAGTCCATCCCGGGTGATATATGTTGTTTACTGACACGCTTTTTATTTTATTTTTTTTTATTTATTTTTTTTATTTTCTTCGAACACCTTTTCTTTGTTTTGTTTTTTTGTATCTAGATTTTATTATTGTTATTATTTTTTTCGTATATGAAACAACGGAAATAGTAAAATAATTGCCCTGTTATCTGTACTTCTTTATGTGTCTATTTACTATCTATCAACGTTATCATCCTTTATTTTCCTTCTAAGATACGTTTCTTTTTTTTTCACTATTACTCATTCTGTTATGTCCAGGGAAATACAGTATTTCCATTTATTCCAATGTAATATCCTCACTTTTTTTTTTTGGACCCATCTACAAACAAGATATCTATTTTCCCTATCGTTTAAACGCATTGCACGCGTTCACTCTTCGTCAAAAATATAAATGTATTTATTATTCAGGAACGTGCATTAAAACGTTCAAATTGTTTATAGGTTACGGCGGTGTGTTCATCTGGGGGATATTAAAGGGGGAGCAGAGAGACGAAGTTATGATGTGTTTGTTCACCAAGGCTGTTCCCCAGGTCTTGAACTCCGGCCGACCTTGTTGACCTACCATCTGCACACCCAACTTGAAAGAGAAGATAGATAGATAAGATAGATAAGAGATAGATAGATAGATAGATAATCAGTAAAATTGTCATACAACCATTATCTCTCTCTCTCTCTCTCTCTCTCTCATCGAAACTTTTGCACCTCTATACACAACTCACACCAATAACATCAAATAGTTGGCTGTCATTCCTGCTGGTGAGTTTTGTAGGGTGAGTCGGTGTGGACATTCCGGGTGGCTCTTGGTGGGTCGACAGCGTCAAGTTGGTCAAACCCTCTGCCTGAAGAATGTTGCCAACTGACGCTGCTTTCCTCCCTCCTACATTTAATCTATTTACCTCCTTCATCCTCTTGGTGAAGAGCTTTTCTCTGTGTGTCAACAGCTATAGTGGTTGGTTAGGATAAGTCAGGTGAAGTGAGGTCAGGAGAGATTCGAGTACAGTAGGTTAGGCCCAAGGTTAATATATTGACCTTGGTTAGGCCCGGGTGTGTGAGGGTATTTTTTGTATCTGTGTCATATCAAGATTCTCTTTTGGTGAATAAGGAAAAAGAGGTGACGTACTTTAGGTGTTATTAAGGGAGACATGGATGGTGTTAAGGGAGACAGGGTAGGTGTTATTAAGGGAGACAGGGTAGGTGTTATTAAGGGAGACATGGTAGGTGTTGTTAAGGGAGATATGGTAGGTGTTATTAAGGGAGACATGGTAGGTGTTATTAAGGGAAACATGGTAGGTGTTATTAAGGGAGACATGGATGGTGTTAAGGGAGACAGGGTAGGTGTTATTAAGGGAGACATGGTAGGTGTTAAGGGAAACATGGTAGGTGTTATTAAAGGGAACACGGTAGGTGTTATTAGGGGGCGAAATGGATGGTGTTAAGGGGAACAGGGTAGGTGTTGATAAAGGAGACATAGTAGGTGTTATTAAGGGGAGACATGGTAGGTGTTATTAAAGGGGAGACATGTTAGGTGTTATTAAGGGGAACATGGTAGGTGTTATTAAAAAGGAGACACGGTGTGTTGACTAAGGGAACATAATTGGAATGTTATTAGGGAACATAGTAGGTGTTAAGGGAAACATAGGTAGGTGTTATTAAAGGGGAGACACGGTAGGTGTTGATGCAAAAGGGAGACATGGTAGATGTTATTGAGGAGACATGGTAGGTGTTATTAAGGAGACATGGAGTGGTGTTAAAGGGGAGACAGGGTAGGTGTTATTAAAGGGGGCATGGTAGGTGTTATTAAAGGGAAACATGGTAGGTGTTGTGGGGAGACATGGATGGTGTTAAAGGGAGACACATGGTAGGTGTTATTAAGGGAACATGGTAGATGTTATTAAGGGGAGACATGGTAGGTGTTATTAAAGGAGCATGGTAGGTGTTAAAGAGGAAACATGGTAAGGTGTTATTAAAGAAGGAACATGGTAGATGTTATTAAAGGGGAGACATGGTAGGTGTTATTAAGGGAGACATGGATGGTGTTAAGGGGAGACACACGGTAGGTGTTATTAAGGGAGACATGGTAGATGTTATTAAGGGAGACATGGATGGTGTTAAAGAGGAGACACAGTCGGTGTTATTAAGGGGAGACATGAGTAGGTGTTATTAAAGGGAACATGGTAGGTGTTATTAAAGAAGGGAGACATGGATGGTGTTAAGGGGAGACATGGTAGGTGTTATTAAGGGAGACATGGTAGATGTTATTAAGGGAGATATGGTAGGTGTTATTAAGGGAGACATGGTAGGTGTTATTAAGGGAGATATGGTAGGTGTTATTAAGGGAGATATGGTAGGTGTTATTAAGGGAGACATGGTAAGTGTTATTAAGGGAGACATGGTAGGTGTTATTAAGGGAGACATGGTAGGTGTTATTAAGGGAGACATGGTAGGTGTTATTAAGGGAGACATGGTAGGTGTTATTAAGGGAGATATGGTAGGTGTTATTAAGGGAGACATGGAAAGAGTTCTTTAGGCAGCGTCGTCAGCTTCTGTGTTGGAGAGACTCATGTCACCTGTTCTGGAAGACTCATGTTCTCATCAGTGACATGAACCTTTTTTCCAGGAGTGAATTTCCAGTTTATGGTGAAGCTTTTGTTCATGATTGATGTGAATGTTAAAATAAATCTTACACCGTCTATTTTATTCTTATTCTGAAAAATCTTACGACATAATATAAGAGCCTCAGTGTTACGAAAACGCTTTTTATGTCGTCTTCCCCGGAGCAGTGTACTCCACAAGTGGACCATGGATCACACCCACCACACACCAGTCTATGCGAAAATAGATTCATCTTGAATAATAAAACATGGCGCTGGGGTTTGCATGTTGGTACTGAGCCACGAACCGCCTGTGTTGCAACAATTCAGTTTGTATATGACTCATCTGTCCACGCCAACTGCTACATACGTGTTGGTATATTTGGTGCTAGCTGTCTATCTGTCTGTCTGTCTGTCTCACATGAACTACAGCAGGTTAGTAGTTCACACCCAGCTAGTGTATGCCATATTAATAGGTTTCATGAGGTGAGGTATATATTTGTACCACTGGATTGTGAATTATTGATTGGGATTGGTTGAGTATGACCAATCTCTGGTCTGCCTCTTATAAAATGTTGTATTCGCTAAATTACCCCCAAAAGGTGAGGTTGTTCTCTCCTGGAGGTTGTGTCTTCCCTTCATTTGATGATAGTGTTTACAACTCCTCTTGTCCTCTCAACGTTTTTCTTATTGTTTGTGTCACTTTAAACGTTTATTTTTAAGCGATTGCTCATTTGTGACGGACGTTTTGACTAATATCATTGTGTTGTAAACGTTTTCATTATGATTAATTTCAGATAGTCGCCTTCATCATTTCCTGCCATTACAAATATTTTATATCTATATCAGATAATGTTTTATGCCCCTATCAGTCAATAGTTTCTTTAATGTATATTGACAAATATTGCTGGTGACACCTCATTAATATTTCCCCATTTATTTCATACTTGTGATTGTTGTTATAATTTATAGTATAATGATGAGTTTCGATAGTTTAATGGTTTTGAATCAATAAAATATATATATATACATTTTGTATATATATGCGAGTGTATATAGATTTGTATATTTATATTTAATTATATTATGCATATCCAAAGTAAATAGCGTTTAAATTGATATCATCCTTTTAATTAAAATACTTGTGAAAAATTACCATATGACTAATTCATCAACAAATGCAATTCATCCGCGTGTTTTCAGTAACTCATTGACCATAAAAAAAAGTACAATATATGGCCATGGTTACTGGGAATACAAATATGCACACCGAATACTTTTGTCTGTTAATGTTGAAATATGCTTTGATGCGAAGAAGAAATATTTTTATGATGAAATTATATTTGCATATCAAAGTAAAATTTAATTAATATGGAGACGACCGTACCCTGCTGTCATTTGTATGGTGGCCGAATACAAATATCTTTATTGTCATTGTGTTGTGCAGGACTTTGTATGTGACAAGACTGGTTCACAAGGTTAGTAGAGGGGAGGGAGGGTGGTGAGGGTAGATAATGAATGAGAGAGAGAGAGAGAGAGAGTCGGCGTATGTACTGTACAAGTAGGTCAGGTGAGGGTAGCGAGACTAGTTCAGAACGTATGGGAGAGAGAGAGAGAAAGGCGTTTATACAAGTTAATTTCGTTCCTGACGTGGTTTTGATAACAGATTCCACCCTCACCACCTCCAAAATATATATATATATATATATATATATATATATATATATATATATATATATATATATATATATATATATATATATATATATATATATATATATATATATATAAGATCCTTACTTGATAGTCACAAACACATGACCTGAACCCCTTGTTGACATGAATTTGGCAGTACCTCAGCGCAGTTATTAAGAAAGAAATCTAAATTCTTCCATGCCACTCACAACACGTTTATGGACCAAACGCTCGTCTTCTGCAGTTACCCAGCGCTCGTAAGTCTCATGAGACCCTGTTAGAAAATTTCATTACATTTGCTTTTTTCTTTATTGTCGTTATTAAAACCTCACGTATTGAGTCGATGTTCCAGGACAGTAGAGTTTCTTATGTGTGGGTGTTGTTGAGTTGAAGTTCTTCCCTGTGTGTGGGTGTTGTTGACCTTGTGGTGAAGTTCTTCCGTGTGTGTGGGTGTTGTTTACCTTGTGGTGAAGTTCTTCCCTGTGTGTGGGTGTTGTTTACCTTGTGGTGAAGCTCTTCCGTGTGTGTGGGTGTTGTTGACCTTGAGTTGAAGCTCTTCCCTGTGTGTGGGTGTTGTCAGGGCTTGGTGTTGTTGCGTGTTGGTAGCCTCTCTTGGTTGATGGTCATCAGCTTAACACTGTCTTGGTCGTCACACTCCACTTGTTGCGTCCTCCTGTGAGTGTCCTTGACAAAGTACATCCTAACATGTCTCGAAACCTCCTCCTACAGGTCTCCAGCCAGTACCATCACGTTACTAACTCTCATGTAGTACAGGTATCAAAAGGCGGCGTGTACGGAGGAGGAGGACGGGAGGAGGAAGATGGGAGGAGGATGACGGGGGGAGGAACATAACTGTGAAGGGTGGGGGAGGGAGGAAGGTAAGCCCAAGATAACTAAGAGATACCTGTCGGGGTAAGGGAGGGAGGGAGGGAGGGAGGGACAGGAAAGCTAAGAGATATCTAGGAGGGAGAGAGGGAGGGAGGGAGGGAGGGAGGGGAGCAAGAGCAACAAACAATTCAGGGTTGGTAGTGTTGGCAATAAGTTAGAGTATCGGAAGCTGTGTAGTGTTGACAAGTGGCGTTTAATAAGAGGCGTGCGTTGTGTGGGTCTGGTCATGCGTGTACAGGAGACGAAGGCCGAATATCAAAGAGAATTAGTAGTGTCGTAAGATGCGCTGAACAAGATGGAGAGCGAAACAACTCACTGAAATTAGCTGTTGTTAAACATGTTCATTCGGAGCCGTAACTTCTGTCAGTCAGTCTTAATCAATGGCTTGTGTAAGGATGACCAGCGCTCATAATAATATGATAGTTAAAAAGACGATGAAAAAAGTCTTAAATTTGGTATTGGTAAATACTTTATGCTACCTTGAAACTGTGTGTTCTATCTGCTGAATGGAATTTATTGATTTTCTTCACACACACACACACACACACACACACACACACACACACACACACACACACACACACACACACACACACACACACACACACACACACACACACACACACACACACACACACACACACACACACACACACACACACACACACACACACACACACACACACACACACAGACACACACACACACACACACACACACACACACACACACACACACACACACACACACACACAAAAGCCATTCTAAACTGTACGGTAATTCTCTCAGCTTAATATTTTTATTCTAAGATTAATTTAATAATGTAAATGAAACACGGTTGAAATATTATGCCTTATATACAGTAATCACTTTGTAGGTTACGAGATTGAGGGGGAATATAACATTACTATTATCCTTGTCAAGCTGTACAGATAACAACCGCGTAGACACATCAACACACAAAAAATACAATGTGTAATACAGAAAACATAACTGGCAATACTAATAAAACTCTCAGACTTGTGCTGACACCAACTATCACATAACAAGAAGAAACACCAATTTATGCTGTCAGCGCGAGTGTCATGAACAAGGTAAACTCCTATAATATATTCAACTTAATTATCCCTGAAGCGTTTATTTAACTATTTTCATGTAATTGTCAGACTCTCTCTCTCTCTCTCTCTCTCTCTCTCTCTACGTAGGAGAAGGTGTATAATGTATGTTTATTTACTGTTTGCTCCCTTCACCTGGCATTATGGCTTGAGCGAGTTGAACAAAATACTAAGGTTGAGCACACCGCCGCTCACAATACAGTATATTCAAGGCACAGTCGCAGGCTATTACCTCACTCAGCGCTCTCACTCCCCACTCAAATGACCCGTAGATGAGCATCGGTGCCCTAGTGAATTACGCTCACTGGCTGACAGACGCTACAACTTATGCGTAGGTAAATGGTTAGTCTCTCTCTCTCAAATAGGTATTAAATATGGACTGAATGCTCTGTTGGTTTCTTATGACTGAGTGAGAGAGACCTGCTTGTGTATGTTTTAAGTGAGGAGGTGTCATATTCTACGTCGACTTGAGATACATTTGTTTTGAGGGACGAGCTTGTTTATGTCTACGTGACTCTTGTTTATGTCATAAGTGAGGGATTAGTTTGTTTATACCTGTGTGAGACTTGTTTGTTTGTGTGTTTATGTGTATAAGGAACTTTAATGTTTACATTTGAAGTGAGGGAATATTTTTCTTATGTCATAAATGTTCCTGGTATCTGTATGGTGTACCGTGTGTGAGCTGGTTCTGGTGGCTGTTGGTTGAGTCGACGAGGCTGGTCGTCCCATGGCTGTGTTCCAATCATCTTTGTGGGCTGATTGGCTGTGTGTTCCGATCTGCCTGGTAGTTTTAGCTGATCTACTTAGGTGTGATCATCTCCTCGCTGTCTTCCGATCACCTGGTTGCCTCTTGGTTGTGTATTCCTGTTGGTAGTCTGTTACCTCTGGTCCCAGTAGCTGTTGGCTCAGAATGGATGGGGCTGGTGTCTCCTGGCTGTGTGTACCGATAATTGGTTACAACCTATAATGCACAGCTGCACCCGTCAAAGCTGCCTCCCGATGCGGGTATGTGTGGCCCGTATGTTACCTTGGGCAGCAGCAAGACGTTTCGGGGAGATATCTCACCTGGAGTTGTGTATTGGGGGAAGGAGGAGTAGGAGGCGATGGGTGAGGGTTATGAGGAGAAAGGGGGAAGAGATGGGGAGGAGTGTGGGAGAAAGAGGGAAGAGATGGGAGGAGTGGAGAGAAGGGGGAAGAGATGGGGAGGAGTGTGGGAGAAAGAGGGAAGAGATGGGAGGTGTGGAGAGAAAGGGGAAGAGATGGGAGGAGTGGGGAGAAAGGGGGAAGAGATAGGGAGGAGTGTGGGAGAAAGGGGAAGAGATGGGGAGGAGGGGGAGAAAGAGGGAAGAGATGGGAGGAAAGGGGGAAGAGATGGGAGGAGGTGTGTGGGAGAAGGGGAAGAGATGGGAGGAGTGTGAGAGAAGGGGGAAGAGATGGGAGGAGTGTGGGAGAAAGGGGGAAGAGATAGGGAGGAGGTGGGAGAAAGGGGGAAGAGATGGGAGGAGGTGGGGAGAAAGGGGGGAAGAGATAGGGGAGGAGGGGAGAAAGGGGAAGAGATGGGGAGGTGTGGGAGAAAGGAAGAGATGGAGGGAGATGTGGGAGAAGGGGGAAGAGATGGGAGGGTGTGAGAAGGGGGAAGAGATGGAGAGGAGGGGAGAAAGGGGAAGAAATGGGAGGAGTGGGGAGAAAGGGGGAAGAGATGGGAGGGAGAGAAGGGGGAAGAGATGGAGAGGAGTGGGGAGAAAGGGGGAAGAGATGGGAGGAGTGTGGGAGAAGGGGAAGAGATGGGAGGAGAGAAGGGGAAGAAATGGGAGGAGTGTGGGAGAAAGGGAGTCGGGAGAGATAGATAGAATGAGAGACAAATTGAGACACGGGAAGAAAGGAGGGGAGATATTTCATTTGAAGTATATGACTTGAGAGACACGGGGGAGGGGGGGGTGGGGGAGGTAAAGACACAGGGGAGGTAAATATCTTGATTGTACAAATGTCTCTCACCCGTGTACCTGATGTGAGAGATACAGGGAAGAAAACTATCTCATCGGCAACCTTGTATGTGAAATGAAAATATATCTCACAGGAAACACGGGGAGAGAGAAAGACAGATGATAAGGAAATATCTCGCGTGCAGTAGTCTCTTACCACGAGAGATACAGAGACAGATCTCATTGGCTATGAGTTTGCTTTGGAGATTGGTATCCCCGCATCCCCTGAGCAACGCTCTTGTGCATTATGCAGAAGACCCGACAGCAGCACCCTTTTCCATTACCTCCTAAGATGTCCCCACACACAACGCTTCCGTGACGCCTGCTGGACCACCACTCCACGACCCCCTGGCGGAGACACGATGATCATCCCCATACTGGCCAGATATTTTGTAAATAATATTGATTATGTGTTAAAGGAATATCCTTCCTTCCTTAGGCTTTTAGTAAGCCCCTTTATAATATTTATACTGTATATACTTGTCACACTGGCCAGATGCTTCTGGTGTCATTGTACAGGGGTACCTAGTGACAGCACTAGGATCCCGCTTCCTCTATCAAGGAATAAACAATTGAAATTGAAATTGAATTGACAGATCTCACCTGTATCATGAGGGACACAAGGAGGAAAAGGAGATATATCTCTCCTATCCATGTATCACGTGAGAGATAAAGAAGATACCATCTCACCTGAACCCACCTATCTTACATAGATAGATAGATAGATAGATAGATAGATTGATAGATAGATAGATGGATAGATAACTCGTCTTTGTAAATGACATGAGATACAATAATGGTCCCCTCTTCTCTATTGCGCCTGCCCGGACCCATCCACCCCCTTCCACCACCTCCAACACCAACACCACCCTTCCTCTCCTCCACCACCTCCTCTCCTCCACCACCTCCTCTCCTCCACCCCCCAACTCGCCCTTCCCCGTCCCCAAACAATATTGACATTAATGTCTAGTTTTTTAAAGAGTTACAGAAGGCAGCGTTTCTCAGCTGGTATTGTTCTGATGAGGATCCATGTATAATTCACAACAAAAATACAATACATACAACCAGTCCGAGGTAAAAACGCAAGCTATGAATAAGTCTTCATACCCCTGTTTTAATTCTTTGCCTCCTAATGTTTATCTGCCTAGCTCAAAACTGTCAATATTTGTCTTAGTGATTTTCAAAAGAATGCATCTATTTGCCATTCCGTGTGTGCCTAAGCAATCTGAAAAATGAGGGAATAGTTTTGAGAGGCGGGGATGAATATTAATGACGTGTATGAGCAGTATAATGCAGCATTTCTTCAACAAACATTACAATATTCCATTTATTTACATTCGTCCTTCCCTGTGATATAATTTTTGCCGCTCCTCGCACGGGTGAAACTCGCGAGCTTGGAGCAGCAGCGGCAAAACAGCGGCAGTAGCGAGAGGAGAAAAAAATTATTAAGTAATTATTATGTTACTTGGTCGCGTCTTGGAGGGCAGAGGGGACAGACAGACAGACACAGACAAGTAGACAGATAACCAAGTACACGCCGTCAGAGGTTGATACACTAATGTTATGAAGCTCTGTTGTGCTACGTGGTGTGACTGGCCTTGGATGGGGCCAGAGAGAGACAGAGACAGCTGGACAGAAGAAATAAGTGCGATTCATCGTATGAGAGATTAATTATGAGACAATCATTATGAGGGTAAACAGAGAGATAGATATCACTCGAGCTTATCTCATCAACTGTCATGTTACCTGCTCGTGGAAGTCTTGTTACACACACGCGCGCGCGCGCGCGCAATTTTTGGAGTCTGTAATTTTCTATGACAGACAGACAGACAGACAGACAGACAGACACCACCACAGGTTATTATTCTGCTGAGTTGCACCGCAAAGAATTAATTAATGTTAACTCATCATAACCAGTTTAACAAGTTTTGATTGCTGGCGTCTGTCACCTCCCCTCCCCCCTCCGCCCTCCCCATCCATCTCCTCCTTCACCATGTCCTCCTCCTCCCATCCTTTACCCTTTCTTTCATAATCTTCATCTTTCCCTTCCTTCCCCATTTTCCTTATAGTGTCTTTCCCTGTATCCTTTACGTTTTCTCCCCCTCATCTTCCTTCTAACCATTTCCTCACCCCCACTAACCCCCGCCCCATCCCCCTCCCACCAACCCCTCCCCTCTCACCAACACCCCCTCCTCTCACCAACACCCCCTCCCCCCAACACCTCCTCCCACCAACACCCCTCCCTCCCTCCCACCAACACCCCCTCCCCTCCACAACACCCCCTCCCACCAACACCCCTCCTCCCACCAACACCCCCCTCCCTCCCACCCCCCTCCCTCCCACCAACACCTCCCACCAACCTCCCCTCTCACCCAACACCTCTCACCAACACCCCCTCTCACCAACCCCCTCCTCTCCCACCCCCCCGTCTCCTCCCACCTTACCTTGTCTATTCTCCTCCCACCCCCCTGTCTTTTCCTTCCCCCCCCCTCCCCCCCACCAACCGTCGCACTAACAACAAACGTAAGACTAACTCGGCTAACAACGCCCCTCCCCCTGCCTGCCTGGCCCATCGTTATCCCGTCGTCGTTAGGGAGGACCAATTATATGTAATCTAATTAATTCAGTTTTGGAAAATTAACAAATTAGCTTCCCCCGAACAATGCAATTTGAGCCCTTGTATTTACTGCCCCCCGTAATCAAGATGGCTGGCAGAGGGAGCAGAGACTCGACACACCAAGGGAGAAGGACCCCTGTGGATGTGTTAACTTAGAGGTCCTTCTTCCCTAGCAGGATATCCCGTCAGGATCATAATAGGATATTAAACATTATGCCCGGGAAGAGCGACGAGCCTAAAGAGGAATATTTAAAAGAAACGAAATTCAATAAAGTGTTCATCAAAGGCAATAGATAACGCTGTAAGTCTCACCCACGGAAAACTGCGTGGGCTACATCAGTCAGCATACTCCAGTATATCGGCCAGTATGTTGGGGAGTGTGTGACGTGGAATATAGCGGTCAGTATGTTGGTGTGCATAACCTGGCTGTATGTTGGGGAGTGTATGACTAGGACTATAGCGATCAGTATGTTGGAGTGCATGACCTGTCAGTATGTTGAAGTGGGTGACCTAACAGTATGTTGGAGTGGATGATCTGGAGTATGTTGGAGAATATCGGATAATATAGCGATAGTATATTGGAAGACGCCGTAACTGAGTGAATTATCATGGTTTTACATGACAGTATACTGGAGTGCATCGCCTAGTATACCCGGGTACATGAAGCAGTATGCTGGAGAAGTATATTAGAGTGGACGATCTGGTGTTCTTGCCCTGAAGTGACACTTTTTTTTTGTAACCCAGATTAATGTGTTTTTATGTATCCAGAATAACACGTTTTTTATTTGTCGGGAATGATAAGGTTTTTACATCTCGCGAATAATTTGGTTTTTCTTTACGAGGAATAATGTGTTTTTATCTACCAAGAATAAAAGTTTTTTTTATCGAGAATACCATTTTTATGTATCCCGAATATTGTGGTTTTTTATGTATCAGGAATAATATAATTTTATGTATCTGCAATAATACCTTTTACTATGTATCCTTTACCTGTATCTACGCTATGGTTAAGTTACGTTTCTAAGCCAATAGAATATCAGTATTTAAAGCGAAAAGAATATGTGGCTCTCATATACAGTATAAGGGGATTAATAAAGTGTGTATTGAAGGTGAGAGGTGAGTATTAGTAACTCTTGTCTAGCTGGCCACCTGGCGGAATTTACCCAAACAACTGAAAAATAGAATCACTTGACAACATCCAACCATTCATCTTCGGTAACACTGGGGTAACCAAGACCTGGTCCACTCTGCGTCTGTGTGAAGTTCGTCTTACGCCCGGCAACGTGGCACTAACCGCCCTATTAATGAATCAGCCAGTCAGTCAATAAAGACGGGGCAAAGGGATGGGGTGCAACGAAAAATTGATTACGACAAGTCATAAGATTTGTAAAGGAATGAGTCACACAAGGTTGACTTATACACTTATCCGAACGGAATAAAAAATGTAAATAATGCAGAGGTAAAATACCGAATTAGACGTATATAATTTGACGTGAATAAAAATTTAGTGGACAAGTTCTTTGTTCTGCGCCTCAATTACATAAATGATCCTCTTAAATAAATTAATGTCTGAATCACAAAGCTTCTCCCGTATGAACTTGAATCTTTTGGATGAATCTACAATGACTTTTTCATTTTTTTTTCGTTCACTGACATCAGCTGTAGTCAAGGCACTTTGTTGGTCGTTTCATATCGTGTCGAACTCAAGTGTCTGGTGCTCCTGTTGTGTTTGACATTTGAACC
Source organism: Homarus americanus (assembly GCF_018991925.1). Classification (NCBI taxonomy): domain Eukaryota; kingdom Metazoa; phylum Arthropoda; class Malacostraca; order Decapoda; family Nephropidae; genus Homarus; species Homarus americanus. The sequence continues at coordinate 8,236,378 of NW_024736071.1, read as the reverse complement.
TTTTGTCAGAGGTACCGAATAACTCACTGTTTTGAACATTGTTTTAGAGGTATTGCTCAACTCAGTGTTTCTAACGTTATGACAGTGTACCGAATGACTCAGTGTCTGAAGCCTTGTGCCAGTAGTGTCGATTAACTCATTGTTTTGAGTCGGCGTGAATTAATATTAATGAGAATATCCTGACGGTCACCATCAACAATGTTCACCGGTTCCCTGTTGCCGGGGCTTGGTAAGACGCTCTTTGTAATCTTTGCTTTATTTAATCAAGTTTAAACATAACCATAATTGTAAGTCTATTAACCGCCAACAACGGGTTATGGAGCCCACGAAGAGGTTCACAAAATCAATGAAAAGGACCAGACGGATCGACCGCCCAACATAATAGGCTTCTATATTGGACATACCACCATGAATTTTCCATCAGTGTGATCTGTTGTGACTACCTGGTCACAATTTACTCGCTTATTAAAGTATATATGTATAGATTCTCGTCTCAAACATGTATAAGCGTCATTGGATAACGAGGACAAGAATACTCTAGCGGAAAACTGAATGATGAATAAGATTACAAAATGCTGTACCGTGTTATGTATTTACGCTTGTAGCTTTACGCTTCAGATATTCGTACTCACTATTGGATAACAAGACCAGAAGACGGGGGGGGAATGAATGATAAATAAGATCACATGATTTTATACCATAAGCGAAACAGGGCTCTTTGCTGTCGGCTCAATAACTGTGAACGACAGCGCACCAAACACTAATAAAACATATCAAATATCCCGAGACCAGAACTAGTTATTGGCGCTGCTGAATGGAGTATCGCCTTACTTCTCTTGCTTCTCTCAATAATTATTAGTTTACCGTCTTTCGTGCCTGGAGGACATTACGTGTCGCGAGGAGACTTGTTTAATGAGATAAGATAATTCGATCTCCTCCTTCGACAGTTGCCTTGGAGTCAACAAACAGGGGCGAGCGTTGTCGTGGGGTTAACTGCAAGACGTCACAGAGCATATAAGCGTGTGCCACCGACTCACACGTTAATGTGTTAGTAATGGTTGGAGCCTCAGTGTACTTGTCGCCTCAGTTGATGTACGATTCGGGGGAGGAAAATATATCACTGTATTAAGAAGGTTAGTGAGACGGGTGAGCAAGGTAGTGAAGAACTGGTTGTGTGCTAATGAGTGTGTGGTGAGCGGAGTGATGTGATCATACTGGTGAGGGAGTGTGTGAGTGTGGTGTTGCGTGTGTGTGGGTGAGGGAGTGTGGTGGTGCGTGTGTGTGTGAGGGTGGGGGAGCGTGGTGGTTTGTTGTGCTTGTGTGTCTGTGAGGGTGAGGGGGTGTGTGATGGTGAGGGAGTGTGATGTGTGTGTGTGTGTTCGCACACAGGGTGGTCAAATGTGTTTAGAGCGGCAGCATTATGTTAGTGTTAAGGTGTAAGCACTGCTTGCTCCATCTCGCCTTTCAACTACTGCCGCTAGCTAGCCCTCGTGGCGAACAGGTAAGCATCTTGCATAAGTCTTCCCCTGCCAGTACACAGCCTCTTCACCATCAAGACTCCTGCTGTGCCTCCTCGTGGCAACACACGGTAACTGGGTGCCTCGTGGGCCAAGGCTAGACCAGCAGGGGATATCGGTGTAGCAGTGGGCCCCAGAGGGATGGCACAAAGCTCACTGACATGTGGACACGTCCTGGCGCCTACCAACCATTGCCCCCTCTGCCTTGCGCATTAACCTTGGGAGGTATAAGGCTACGGGAGTAAACCCTGGTCGATAAATCTGCGGTAGAGCCCCGCATCAAACAGACATGCTTACAGAGCTCCAACAAGACCCCAACGACAGTATAATCGGAAGAGGTGACCACCAGGGAACCCAACGACTACACTGGCGGACGAAGGCAATGCCTGATGGACAGATTACTAAGGCGAAACCCAACAAACTGGGCTATCGGCAGTCCACTGCAACTATCCTTCTCTCCAGTCATTGCAACACTTGCACCACTGGATCAGGAAAAGGGAGAGCCAAGATGTGTCGTTGCAGCCTGCGTTCCTGCCTCACCACATAAATCAACTCACGCAGCCATCATCCAGCTCATCATACCACTCATCATCATCAAAACCCCAATACCCCCCAAAGTCCTATGGCGACAGACGAGTGGCGACGGGAACAGGTAGAGATGACTGCCGGGAGTCTCTAGTCATATCTCTGCACACGAGCGGCACAGATAAGATGGTCGTTTATGCACTGGGATCTAGGCAGCAGTGCAATCCGGTCCTGTCTGCGACTGAGCAGCCCTTTTGAGGAGCCACTCTGCTCACCCCACATGAGGAGGGAGCTAGAAAGGGTGCTCTAAACATAGCCTGCCTAAAAATACAACCTGATTGGGCAACCGCACCCAGTAACGTCATCCTTATGCGGTCGAAAACACAATCAAAATCACAGATCCAAACAAAAACAAACTATACAACCTTTAATGGTCGCTGCATGGAATGTCAGGACCCTTCTGGATACTGGCACAAAAGAGATGTGTAGGTATAACATCGACATAGCAGCCATCAGTGAGTCCCGGCTCCTAGACGAGGGTCAACTCACAGAATGGGGGTCTGGCTATACCTTCTTCTGGAAGGGTAAGCCTGCTGCGGAGAAAACTGCAATTATGGACTTGGCTTTGCCATCCACCAACGCATCCTCCACAGGCTAACTGAAAAGCCTATTGGGATCAACGAGCGCCTCATGACGCTCCGAGTCCCACTGGATCACTCACGCCATGCCTTTTTCATCAGTGCATGCACTCCAACTCTGGATGCAGAGGATGACATCAAGGAGGCTTCTTATGCCGACCTCAACAGAGTGCTAACCTCTATCCCCAGAGAAGATAAAGTTGTGCTCCTTGGTGACTTCAATGCCAGAGTTGGCAGAGATGCTGACGTTTGGCAGGGAACCATAGGGAGAAATGGACTAGGCAAGTGTAATCCCAACGGCCTATTCCTCCTCAGCAAGTGTGCTGTATGCAACCTCACTATCATCAATACCTAGTTTCGGCAAGCCGACAAGTTCAAGGGTTCATGGCAACACCCATGATCCAAACACTGGCACCTCATTGACTACATCATTTTCAGAGAGAGAGATCGCCGAGATGTCCTCATCACCCGAGCCATGCGTGCGTCAGACCACTGCGACACTGATCATCGGCTCGTCAGAGCCTAGATCTTACTTCATGAAGCCCCAAAACGGCGAAGGGAGTATATTCTCTAAAAGAGGTTTTAACACTAAGCATCTGGAGGATTCAGCAGTAGCACATGCTTTCAGAGAGCAGATCGAACATGAGCTGATAAACAACCCGACAACACACAACCCAAATCCCAGTGCCGAATGGGATATTTTCGACACTGGCATGACAAAAGCCTGCAGAGAGACCCTCGGCTAGATCGAAAGAATACACCATGACTGGTTTGATGAAAATGACCCGGCAATCAATGTACTCGTCGATAATAAATGTGCTGCTTTAACTGACTGGCAGAAGAACCCTCAGTCTCAGACCAAAGCTGATACCTTCCGCAATAAGAAAGCAGCAGCCCAGTGGGAACTTCGCAATCTAAAGAACGACTGGTTTTATAATATAGCATGTGAAACACAAAAAATTGGAGATCAGCACAAGATGCGCGAATTTTTCAATTCCACTAAAACATTTTATGGGTAAATCACTCGTGGTGCAGCCCCCCTCTGCTCATCCAACAGTAACTCCATAATAAAAGTGCACTGGAAAAAGCACTACTATTCACTGCTCAACCGAAACACCTATGTGGATGTCCTGGCTACCCAGCAGGTCCCTCAGCACCCAGAGCTGTCCCACCTCAGCTATCCTCCATCCCTGGATAAGGTAGCTACTGCCATCAAACAGATGAAAAATAACAAAGTTTCAGAGCCTGATGGAATCCCAGCCGAGGTATATAAAGCAGGAGGACCTCTTCTTACCAGCCGTCTCCAATCTCTCCTGGAGAATATATGGGAAAAGGAGGAAATCCCCCAAGCTCTTAAAGACGCCTCCATCGTCAATATTTATAAGAACAAAGGAGACCGGCCAGACTGTGGCAACTACCCGGGATCTCACTGCTGCCCGTTGGTGGCAAGATATCGCCCTAGTCCTCTTAATCAGACTTCTTCCTGAGGTGGAAAAGTTCCTCCCAGAATCTCAATGTGGTTTTAGGCTATCATGTGGCACCACTGAAAAGGTTTTTGCTGCCATCAGATACAGGAAAAGTGCAGAGAACAGCGTCGTGACCAGTATATGGCTCGTGACCTGTACATGGCTTTAATCGACCTAACCGAGGCCTTCTACTCGGTCAACATAGGGAAGCCCTCTGGTGGATCCTCAGCTGTTTTGGCTGCCCACCAAACTTCATCGCCATTGTGAGGCAAATCCACGATGGCATGAACGACAGTGTCCTGCACAATGGCACCCAGTCTGAGTTTTTCTCCACCCAAACTAGGGTTAAACAAGGGTGTGTACAGGCACCAACTCTCTTTCCCATTTTCTTGGCTGCCTTCCTTACTCGTGGCAGCGTAAATTTAGCCGGCGGGGTGGAAATAGGGTACCGGATGGAGGGTCTTTTCAACACAAGACTACTCCAGGCAGGAACAAAGGTGTCGGCAGCTCCCATTACTGAGCTTCAGTATGCAGACGACCTCACCCTTTTCACTCACACTAAACGCGACCTACAGATTCTGAACACCTACGAAGATGCGTATGCACACTTCGGCCTTGAGATGAATGTACGTAAGACTCAGATTCTTTTTCAGCCTGCTCCTGGTTCAGCCACACGTCCACCATCCATCCTGCTTAACGGTACTGCCCTCTCTAATGTTACCCACTTTCGGGATCTCGGCTCCCACCTGTTTACCACCGCGAACAACGAAGAGGAGATTCAGCATCGGATGAGATGTGCATCTCAAGCCTTTGGCAGACTCTGAAACCGTGTCTTGTGCTGTAGGGAGCTGAAATAGTCGACAAAGTTACACGTATATTGAGCAGTTGTCTTTCCCACCCTGCTATAAGGCAGCGAGACATGGGTCACATACAGGAAACACCTGACGGCACTTGAAAACATTCCAACGTAGTCTACTTTCCATCCTCCGTGTTCGCTGGGAAGACAAGAGAACAAATGCCCGTATTCTTGCTAACACCAACTGTAGAAACATCGAGGCTACCATTATCCATGAGCAACTACGCTGGACTTGCTATGTATCCCCCTACATGTGCAACATCTGTGATCAACCCTGCCGGTCCCGTATCGGCCTCTTTAGTCACCTCGGAACTCACCAACAAAGGTGACATCCTTAATAACTCATATCATTGTATTATTGCTGGATGATCGTCATACTCGTTTCCGAGTGACAGCAAAGAAAAAGTATTAGTGTGTGTGTATTTGGGGGGTGAAAGCTGGTATCACTGGCTAATACCTGCACCCAAACAGTGAACACATGTGCATCCAGGCACACACACACACACACACACACACACACACACACACACACACACACACACACACACTTGCAAGAATATAATTATACTTTCATGAATACAACTATATGTACTTGCAAATAGACAGGTAGAAAGATAAACAAGCATATTTTCTCGATATAGTTGAAGCTGTACTGAATCTGTCCGTCAGAGAGAACCCCAAAACATAATAATCACCTACTGTTTCCTCGCCTTCTCACCTTCCAACAGGTATAAAGGGAGGGAAGAGTGTTGAGGTGGGGGCGAGGCATTAATCACCCACACACACCTGTCCGTCTATCACCTGCGTGCACACCCTTCCACAGAGGGTCATGCAACTCTTTTTCGCTCTCTGTCTCTCTTTATCCCACCAAAAAATCTCGCCCTATTACCGGGTTTTCCTGTCAGAAATTGAAGGTTGTCTCTGGCGCGCGTGTAAATCAATTCCACGCGCTTACTGCCTTGTGTAAGCTTATATGTCACGTCCGTCCGGGGACAAAGTGAAAGGAATTCAAATGTTCCTCTTGTTATTTTTTTCTCTCTCGACTGATTAGCAGACACACGAACGGCTGTAGGCGTGTCAATACAAGGTCGAGCCTGTCACTCACCCCTCCCACCAGTACGGCTGTCACGCCGAGTTTGTCCACATTAAACATTTATCTTCTCAAGTATTGTTGATGTTTTGACGTCATTGTGTGTCTTGTTAGTCTTGTTATTGTTACGTGTCTGTCTTGTTATCGTTACGTGTTTGTCTTGTTATTGTTACGTGTTTTCCTTAAGTATTATCGCTGCCTACTATAGATGTCAGCATGTTTTTTATCACGTCCATGGTATCCACGTAATCTTAAATATTATTATTTACGTTTCTATATTAAATAATATTCTTCTTGTCATTTTAGAGTCAATTTTCATCATCTGTTACTTTTCATAAATTTTCAAGTTGGCGTCTTTAACATTCCTTTCAGAATATTTGTGTTTTTTCTCTCATAGGAGAGTTAAGTACTGTTTATTGCCAGGTAATACAGTTGTAACGCTTGTGTGTGTGTGTGTGTGTGTGTGTGTGTGTGTGTGTGTGTGTGATATTAGCAATAATAATAATAATAGCAATAATAATAATAATAATAACAATAATAATAATAATAATAATAATAATAATAATAATAATAATAACGACAATAATAATTAACAGTTTATTGAAAAAGTTCTGCAGCCCGAAGGCTGAAAATATGCATTGGACAAAAATGACTTATTACATACACAGACATGGGGTAGGTGGGTCGTTTAACAAAAGCTTTCATTACTGAAAGAAGAAGGAACAATGAATTGAGCATACAAATGATTATAGTTTACAGTTGATGACCAGGGCCTGGGCTGGTCATTGAGACACCAGGTGGTGTGGTGTTCACGTGGAGTAGTAACCCGTCCTCGGGTGTTGATATGAAGGACCTCACGTGATCATGGAGACATCGGGTGGTGTGGTGTTCACGCGTCCTCGGGTGTTGAGATGAAGGACCTCACGTGGTCATGGAGACATCGGGTGGTGTGGTGTTCACGTGGTATAGTGTGTCCTCGAGTGTTGAGATGAAGGACCTCACGTGGTCATGGAGACATCGGGTGGTGTGGTGTTCACGTGGTATAGTGACTTGTCCTCGAGTGTTGAGATGAAGGACCTCACGTGGTCATGGGGACACCACGTTGTCATGGGGACACCACGTGGTGTCACAGTACCTCATTCTCTGCTAGATGGTGTTGTGTTATCTCGTAGTCATGTGCATAGCCGGCCCGCTGTTGTTACCATGGTGGACGGATTAACACCGTCTGGTCAGAGGATGGTTCCCAAGGGTGCTTATCTGAGTGGTGGGTCACGGCTCTCACTGGTACTGTCTAGTGCTGAATTCACTGGCTTAAACACTGGTCAACACTGATCCCACTTCTTTCCATAACGAAATTGTCACTTTTGATTGTTGATATCTCGGTGGTGAGGATGGGTCGGGGAGAGGTGCTTAAGGAATGGGCCGATGGCCAAATGGGGGCCGCTGCTCAGCAGGAGCAGTGCCTGAATAGGTCTTGACCACTTCGGTGGTCAAGGATGGTGTGTGTGCGTGTGTGTGTGTGCCTGCCTGCCTGCCTGTCTGTCTGTCTGTCTGTCTGTCTGTCTGTCTGTACTTGCGAGCATGTGCTGTTGTTTATGATATGGATGAAAAGCTCATGGATTGTTTTCACTGTTAGTTCGCCTGTCAGCTGTCTTAAGTGTCTGTTCTAAGTGGGGATCTGTTATCTTCAGTGTTGTATCTGTTATCTTCAGTGTTCTATCTGTTATCTTAAGTGTTTTATCTGTTATCTTCAGTGCTGTATATTATCTTCAGTGTTCTATCTGTTATCTTCAGTGTTTTATCTGTTATCTTCAGTGTTGTATGTGTTATCTTCAGTGTTCTATCTGTTATCTTCAGTGTTTTATCTGTTATCTTCAGTGTTTTATCTGTTATCTTCAGTGCTGTATCTGTTATCTTCAGTGTTGTATGTGTTATCTTCAGTGTTCTATCTGTTATCTTCAGTGTTTTATCTGTTATCTTCAGTGTTTTATCTGTTATCTTCAGTGCTGTATCTGTTATCTTCAGTGTTGTATGTGTTATCTTCAGTGTTCTATCTGTTATCTTCAGTGTTTTATCTGTTATCTTCAGTGCTGTATATTATCTTAAGTGTTGTATGTGTTATCTTCAGTGTTGTATCTGTTATCTTCAGTGTTGTATGTGTTATCTTCAGTGTTGTATGTGTTATCTTCAGTGTTGTATCTGTTCTCTTCAGTGTTGTATCTGTTCTCTTCAGTGTTATACCTGTTATCTTCTGTGTAGTATCTCTTTTATTCAATGTTGTATCTGTTATCTTAAGTATTGTATCTGTTATCTTAGGTATTGCACCTGTTATCGTAACAATATCTTGTTATAACAGTCGTCAACATTGTCTTGATATAACAGTCATCAATAGTGTCTTGTTATAACAGTCACCAACAGTGTCTTGGTATAATAGTCATCAATAGTGTCTTGTTATAACAGTCATCAACAGTGTCTTGGTATAATAGTCACCAACAGTGTCTTGCTATAACAGTCATCAATAGTGTCTTGTTATAACAGTCATCAACAGTGTCTTGGTATAATAGTCACCAACAGTGTCTTGGTATAATAGTCATCAATAGTGTCTTGTTATAACAGTCATCAACAGTGTCTTGGTATAATAGTCACCAAGAGTGTCTTGGTATAATAGTCACCAACAGTGTCTTGCTATAACAGTCATCAATAGTGTCTTGTTATAACAGTCATCAACAGTGTCTTGGTATAATAGTCACCAACAGTGTCTTGGTATAATAGTCATCAATAGTGTCTTGTTATAACAGTCATCAACAGTGTCTTGGTATAATAGTCACCAACAGTGTCTTGGTATAATAGTCACCAACAGTGTCTTGCTATAACATTCATCAATAGTGTCTTGTTATAACAGTCATCAACAGTGTCTTGGAATAATAGTCATCAACAGTGTCTTGTTATAACAGTCATCAACAGTGTCTTGGTATAATAGTCACCAACAGTGTCTTGCTATAACAGTCATCAATAGTGTCTTGTTATAACAGTCACCAACAGTGTCTTGGTATAATAGTCACCAACAGTGTCTTGGTATAATAGTCACCAACAGTGTCTTGGTATAATAGTCGCCAACAGTGTCTTGGTATAATAGTCATCAACAGTGTCTTGGTATAATAGTCACCAACAGTGTCTTGGTATAATAGTCACCAACAGTGTCTTGTTATAACAGTCATCAACAGTGTCTTGGTATAATAGTCACCAACAGTGTCTTGATATAATAGTCACCAACAGTGTCTTGCTATAACAGTCATCAATAGTGTCTTGTTATAACAGTCACCAACAGTGTCTTGGTATAATAGTTATCAACAGTGTCTTGGTATAATAGTCACCAACAGTGTCTTGCTATAACAGTCAACAATAGTGTCTTGCTATAACAGTCATCAATAGTGTCTTGTTATAACAGTCATCAATAGTGTCTTGTTATAACAGTCATCAACAGTGTCTTGGTATAATAGTTATCAACAGTGTCTTGGTATAATAGTTATCAACAGTGTCTTGGTATAATAGTTATCAACAGTGTCTTGGTATAATAGTTATCAACAGTGTCTTGGTATAATAGTTATCAACAGTGTTTTGGTATAATAGTTATCAACAGTGTCTTGGTATAATAGTTATCAACAGTGTCTTGGTATAATAGTTATCAACAGTGTCTTGGTATAATAGTCATCAACAATGTCTTGGTATAACAGTCACCAACAGTGTCTTGGTATAATAGTCATCAACAGTGTCTTGGTATAATATTTATCAACAGTGTCTTGGTATAATAGTTATCAACAGTGTCTTGGTATAATAGTTATCAACAGTGTCTTGGTCTTGGCATAATAGTTATCAACAGTGTCTTGGTATAATAGTTATCAACAGTGTCTTGCATAATAGTTATCAACAATGTCTTGCATAATAGTTATCAACAGTGTCTTGCATAATAGTTATCAACAGTGTCTTGGCATAATAGTTATCAACAGTGTCTTGTTAGAATAGTTATCAACAATGTCTTGGCATAATAGTTAACAATATGTCTTGGTATAATAGTTATCAACAGTGTCTTGTATAATAGTTATCAACAGTGTCCTGGTATAATAGTTATCAACAGTGTCTTATATAATAGTTAATAACAGTCTTCGTATATTAGTTATCAACAGTGTCTTGGTATAATAGTTACTCTCATTGAGTGTCTGGTATAATAGTTATCAACAGTGTCTTAAGTATATTAGTCACCAACAGTAAGTTCTGTTATAACAGTCATCAATAATGTTCCTTGGTTATAACAGTCATCAATAGTGTCTTGTTATAACAGTCATCAACAGTGTCTTGGTATAATATATCACCAGTGTCTTGGTATAATAGTTATCAACAGTGTCTTGTATATAATAGTTATCAACAGTGTCTTGGTATAATAGTTATCAACAATGTCTTGGTATAATAGTTATCAACAGTGTCTTGGTATAATAGTTATCAACAGTGTCTTGGTATAATAGTTATCAACAGTGTCTTGGTATAATAGTTATCAACAGTGTCTTGGTATAATAGTTATCAACAGTGTCTTGGTATAATAGTTATTAACAGTGTCTTGGTATAATAGTTATCAACAGTGTCTTGGTATAATAGTTATCAACAGTGTCTTGTTATAATAGTTATCAACAATGTCTTGGTATAATAGTTATCAACAGTGTCTTGGTATAATCGTTATCAACAGTGTCTTGGTATAATAGTTATCAACAGTGTCTTGGTATAATAGTTATCAACAATGTCTTGGTATAATAGTTATCAACAGAGTCTTGGTATAATAGTCACCAACAGTGTCTTGCTATAACAGTCATCAATAGTGTCTTGCTATAACAGTCATCAATAGTGTCTTGGTATAATCGTTATCAACAGTGTCTTGGTATAATAGTTATCAACAGTGTCTTGGTATAATAGTTATCAACAGTGTCTTGGTATAATAGTTATCAACAGTGTCTTGGTATAATAGTTATCAACAGTGTCTTGGTATAATAGTTATCAACAGTGTCTTGTTATAATAGTTATCAACAATGTCTTGGTATAATAGTTATCAACAGTGTCTTGGTATAATAGTTATCAACAGTGTCTTGTTATAATAGTTATCAACAGTGTCTTGGTATAATAGTTATCAACAGTGTCTTGGTATAATAGTTATCAACAGTGTCTTGGTATAATAGTTATCAACAGTGTCTTGGTATAATAGTTATCAACAGTGTCTTGGTATAATAGTTATCAACAGTGTCTTGGTATAATAGTTACCAACAGTGTCTTGGTATAATAGTTATCAACAGTGTCTTGGTATAATAGTTATCAACAGTGTCTTGTTATAATAGTTATCAACAGTGTCTTGGTATAATAGTTATCAACAGTGTCTTGGTATAATAGTTATCAACAGTGTCTTGTTATAATAGTTATCAACAATGTCTTGGTATAATAGTTATCAACAGTGTCTTGGTATAATAGTGATCGATTGCACCAGGAAACGTAATTTTAAAATTTCACTTTATTTTAATAATAATAATTAAAACACAAAGTTCACCTCAATTTCTTGGTGGCTATATTGCAGTACCAAATATTTATAATTTATTTATATTTTTGTGTGTTTTATATGGAATATTTATTATTATTATTATTTCAATTTTACATCAGGAATTATGAAGCATTCCGTAATATATATATATATATATATATATATATATATATATATATATATATATATATATATATATAATATTTAGGGAAAGAAACTAGGCATCTTAGCTTTCCTCTTTATTCTTCTGAAGATGTCTTGAATAAAGACGAAAGCTAAGGTGCTCCGTTGTTTTCCCTTTTCCCGTGTGATTTTATCAAGATTTATCTTATCCACGTTTTCATTGTGGATCTACATGATATATATATATATATATATATATATATATATATATATATATATATATATATATATATATATATATATATAGTGTGTGCTTGTCATTTTTGGCTGTGAGTCTGAGTTGACTGCTAGGTGTTGAACCCTTCACATTCACCAGCTACTGTAGTGAGTTGGTTACTCTTGACAGGATGCTACTCAGCCCCAGGGTCCTACCACCACTCCCGTTAGTCTGTAGTAATTTATTACCGACTGGGCGAGGTTTAAGATGTACCAAGGGAACGAACCCGCTCCTCCTCCACTCTGGTGGGAAATAGAACTCTGGATCCTATACAATGTCGTAGTCATATTGATCGCCTTGACCACCATAGGCGTCACCATAACCACAACCACTTTTACAACCACAATAACTTTAATCACACCTGCCATCAATAACCATTAATAAGATACGGTATTTACTATTATTAAGAATATAATGGTAAATATTGTTATAAATCATTATTGGGAAGATAATTACCACTGCCGCCATTGGAACTTAACCTTTATTCTCGCTAACTAAACAAATTTTTATTTCTTTATCATTATAAACTCTTAAACCTTGATGGATTTTTCCTTTACCATTCAGCAGATCTTCCCCTTACCTCTCTTCCCTCCTTTCCCCCGTCCCCTCCCCCCTATCTCTCTCCTCCCCTCTCCCCTCCCTCTCCCATCTCCCCTCTCCCTCCTCTCCTCCTCCTCTCCTCCTCTCTCTCTCAATCCCCCTTCAAAAAATCAAAAGAAACAAATAAATAGAAAACCGCCATCACCAAGGAACTATAAAACCCCATTATTAAGACAACCTCCCCCCTCCCCCTCCCCCTCCCAGATGTATCTTCGTTTAACAAGACAACCCGGCCAAAAACCTTCCTAAATCATCTCGCCTAAAAATAAACTTATCACAAAACCATATTTTTTTTCTTGGGTAATAAGCTTAAGTATGAGCTGGAGTTATCAGCACTCACTAACAGCCTTCACTACCGCCACCTTGACAACCACAAAACCATAATCCAACCTACTTAACCACCTGGAACACCCCCCAATCGTCTCGTTAACTGTATAATCAACCCTCGGAGGGAAGAAGACAAGAAACCATGGTAAGAAAACCTGCCTGGTATGGTTGATGGGCCTGGGAGAAGGAGGAGAGAAAAAAGATAAAAGGTTATTTGGCGTCTTAGCAAAAAATGGTGGATAGTTCAGGACACACTAGACGCAGGTCACGTGACACACCAATAATAACAACATGACGCGTTAAGCTGGCGGTCAGGACTAACTGGCTCCTGGGTATAGTGGCTACGGGACACTTGCTGACTGTATGGCACACACACACACACACACACACACATACACACACACATGTATATATACAATATATTCTTACATTTATATTAAACCATACACCCGTACCCATCTGTACTCACGTAAGCCAATTGGTCTGTCAGGGAGCGGGTAAAGGTTGAGATAATAAGAGTAGTGGTGGTGGTAGTGGTGGTGGTAGTGGTGGTGGTAGTAGTGGTGTTGTTGATAGAGGTGGTGGTGGTAGTGGTCATGGTATAGTAGTGGTGGTGGTTGTAGTAGTAATACAATTGGGTCGAGGAGGTTGTGAAGGAGGGGGTAACAACAAGTGACATGTCTCTTATCATCATCTGGAGGCTGTGTGTGTGTGTGTCAGTATAGGAGAGAATTTTAGTGTCTGGTGGGGGAGGAGCTGGTCGGGGGACTGATAATAATGAGTGTTGTACGTGAAAGTTCTTAACACGTGGTCTGGATTATAACCTGGATTCTTACAGGTTCGTATATCAATTTTTTTTTTTCCCCGACTGGAGATGTAAGAGCGTATCCTTCTGCCTCTACTTTGCACTGTGGTACATAAATTGCTGTCAAAATGGCGTCGACATTACACTGAGACTCTACAATCACTGACGTACAGATTGACGGACTCTCTCTTAACCAAAGAAGGAATAAACGAAGGAGTAACCGCATAAAAAAAGAATAAGTCTCCTTAAAAGTGAGCGAAATAAACGAAAGAAGAATTGGAAGGAAATATAATCAATAAACGGAGAGCGTTGCTATACAAGAGAATAACAGCACGTAAGACTAAAACGAAAAACTGTAGCACATTAAAAAAACAAAAACAATAGAAACATGAACGATAAATGAGAAAAATAATATAACAAAATAAAAATAAAATCGTCCACAAGAAAGTGCAATAAAAAAACAATTAGCGAAAACAAAATTGGAACGAATGAAAATTAAATAAATAATAAATTTGTCAAGAAACATTTAAATTAAAGAAAAAAAAGATAGCTCAGTCAACCTCCAGGAAAAAAAAAGCAAATAAAAACTCATTTAACACAGAGGTAGAATATCATATCTAACAAGATGAATAAATATCCAAAATAAACTCGATAAATCAGAGAATAAATAAGTACAAAAAAATACTCGAAAAAGTAAACTAAAATATAACTTTTGTCCAAATAAAAAACAAAAAGCGGCCACTGAACAAAAGAATAACTCGCATATCGAAAAAAAAAAGCTGGGGAGGACCCAGTTAATAAAAGAGTAACTACACCAAGCAACCATAAAAAAACAAAATAAACTCACTAGCGGGAACAATACGAAACAATATCTCATTCAACAAAAGACGAAACACAAAATACTACTAAAAGAAACTCAATATACGAGAGAATAAACACATCACGTAAGCATTAAGAAACAAAAATAACTCAACACTCGCTGGAAAACAAAACGAAAGACTCGCTCCGTCTCCCTCCTCTGGCCCTGAGAGAGAGAGAGAGAGAGAGAGAGAGAGAGAGAGAGTAGGGAGTCAATAGAGAAGCGAGACGCGGCCCTCACTGAGCGAACGCCAATCATATGATATCACCAATTACGATGGCAAATATAAAATGCAACTCGACCCGGGTTCCACGGTCACATCTATAATATCATGTGACCCGACTAATACAGCAGTAATAGGCAATAACACAACCCCGGGACTCTGCGACTTAGCACAGGGGATACACACACTCTCTCTCTCTCTCTCTCCAATACACCCAGCCTTCCCTGTCATAGCCTTCGTCACTGTTTTTAGGTAGATGCGAATTGGCTACGGTAGATGGGGGAAGGAGGAGGGAAGAAGGAAGGAAACAAGGAAGGGAGGGAGGAAATAAGGGGTAGTTGGGTGGAGGGGGTATGGGGTTAATTTGTGGGGGTGACTGATTTGAGAGGGAGGGAGGGTGGGTGGGTGGGTGGTAGTCAGGAATGGTGTTTAGGTGGGGGTATTTAATGTGGGAAAGGGTTGTAGTTTGCATACTGGGGTGGGGGTGAGGTGGGAGGGGTTGGTGAAAGTAGGGGAAGAAAGGGGGTAGTAAATGTGGGGTATAGAAAGTGGAAAGGGAGAAGAGATGAATTGGTTGATGTGGGTTGAAGGAACAGGAAAATGAAAAGGGGGGAGGGATTTGATGGAAAAGGAGGAATGGAAGTTGTAAAAGAAGTGTTGAAATGGGTTGTTGATATGGAAGGGAAAAGGGAAATGAAAACAGAGGTGAGTTGATGGGATGGGAGGGGGTGGTAACAAAATTGAAAAAAGGGGAATGGAGGAGGTTAGGAAAAGGCAAGAGAATAAGTAGATAGGGAAATGGAAATGAATGGGGAGGAGTGTGAGAGAAGGGGGAATGGGGCGGTAGTGAGAGGATAAAACGATGGATGGGATAGACAGAAAGAAGATGGAAAGGGAGGTAAGAAAAGGAAGAATGTTTATGGAAAATAGGGAAAGTACACGTAGATAGATGAAAAAGAAACAGGGGTGATGTGACAGGTAAACAAAGAGAAGAAGGAAGAGGTAGAGAATTGACAGAAAATGGATCGACAATGGAAACTAAGAGAATACTAAAAGAGAAAGAGTGAGAGCAAGAAGGGGAAATACATGGGGAGGTGGAGGGAGAGGGTGGTAGATGGGAAGGTAGGAGAGGGAGGTAGAGAGGAAAGGAGAAGTAGAGGAAAGGAAGGAGATGGCAAGATAGAAGGAGGGAGAGGAGACGTAAATGGCAGAAAATGGTAGAAAAAACAAATTGAGGGAGAAAGTAAAGGAAAGGCAGGTGGAGATAATTATAGAGAGGGAAGAGAGAGATAAGTTAAGAAGATAGACAGATATATGGATAAAGAGAATGAGAGGATGAGATAGTTGAGAGAGGGGGAAGGAGAAATATAAGAGAGGAAAGGATAAGTGATGAAGGAATGGAGAGAGATTTGGAGTTTAGGAGGAGGGAAAAAGGTGATGGGAGAAGAAAGAAGTATTGAAAACGAAAAGAAGAAGAGAATGAGTGTTAAGGAAGTGAGAGGAATGGATAAAAGGAAAAATAAGGAAAAATTATACTGAGGTGGGAGGGGAAGACTGGGAGAGAGAGAGAAAGAGGGGGCAGACAAACAGGAGTGTGGAGGAATGAAGGAGAGGAAGGTAAAAGCATGGAAGGGGGTAGGGAGGAACACCGGGAGGGAGAGTGAGGGAAAGACATGCAGGAGTCTGGAAGGAGAGAAAGGGAATGCAAGCTGGAATCTGTTGGGAGGGAGGGAGGGAGGGAGGGAGGGAGGGAGAGACCGAGAGAGAGAGAGAGAGAGAGAGAGAGAGGGGGTGGGGAGAGGGAGGGTAAGCGGGTCTCTCCCTCACCAGGCAGAAAACGATACCAGTTTATATAGGGAGTCAAAGGGAGGAATGGTTGGCTGGTTTCCTTTTGATGTTGGCTGGCGTTTGATGCGTGTTTTCTTGTGGGTATGTACGTGAAATATATTGTCGCTAGTGAGGCCCTTCCTTCCTAAAATAAATGTTTGCAGAACGTCAAGGGAGCCTGACTGGGTGTAAATGTAAGTGCTGTAAATAAGTAAATATGATGAGTGAAGCAGTGTAAATGTTCAGTATAAAGGATAAGAGAATGTTAGGGGAGAGTGAAGTCTTGTTCATGTTTAATATTCTCTGCAATGGGATATACTTGTAAACAAAAAATGATGGGAGCTTGGTTGGTGTAAGTGTAAGTGTTGGAAATATGTAAAAATGATGAGTGAAGCAATGTAAATATTTCATATAATAAGAAGAGAGACTGGTTGTAAGTTGTAAATATAAGGAGTGAGGTGTTATAAAAGTTAAATACAATGGAATGTACCGCAATAAAAAGAGTTTGGATGGTATAAATGTAAGTGTTGGAAGTAAGAACATACACAGACGCAGGTGTAGTGTATGTTTAATATAATGAGATTCATACGCAAAAAAAAAAGAAGAGCTTCGGTGGTATAGGCGTAAATGCTGTAAATAATCAGATATGATGAATGAAGTAGTGTAGGTGTATAAAGTAGCTTCGACGTTATGAATGTAAATGAGAATAAGTAAAACATCCAGTATAGAGACAATAGGTCGTAATAATTAAATCGAACAACCTCGTAGGATACATTATATAGTAAATTAAACATGTGAGTAAGAAATTAGTTTTGTACCTGTCTTAAGTGTACATGGCGTTGCTAAGTACCAGTATTATTTTATTGTAAATACAAATGATGTTTGTAAGCATCAGGGTGTCGTAATTATAAGTAATGTAAAAATATTGGAAAGACATCATGAGAAGAGCGACTCACACGGCTTCATCCCAAGGGGCCCTCGCCTCGGCCGGCACCTCGTCGAGTTCTTCACTTGGACGCCTCTTGACAATTCTCAGGTCATAACCACCAATTTAATCATCAGTTGTTTAATTAAGAGTTCCAGCCTGACGAGGGAGACGCGCAAGAAGTGACGACCTGCCCGAAGAAGCAGCTCGAGACAGCTGGAGTGGGTGACGGAGGAAAAACGTGGACGATCTTGACGGGTTGCATGTTGGGGGCTCTCCCAGGTGACGCAACACACGATGACACCTCACACTCGGAGACTGACGGCACTTGGAGATACAACACCACGTCTCGTACATGGTGATAGACAGCATCTGGAGACCGACAGACAGCACATACAAATAGACCAGACTTGGAGATTGACTGACAGCACTTGGAAATAGACCTGGTATGGAGACAGCAGCCAACACTTATGGAAACTCATGCTTGGAGAACACTTGGTGAAAATCACTCTTGGAGACTGACAGCACTTGGCCACGTACGATACCTTTCAGAGAAGAACTATAGATGAAGAGAAGTTCCATTTGAAGACAGACACTTAAGTATAAACATCACCTGGACACAATTAGAACACACCTGGAAATAAACAGAGCCAGACCGCACGAACAGACAGCCCCCAGACACAATCCATTTCCAGGAGCTGAAGAAATTAGCCAAACCTGGAGACATATAGACCTATTTCACTTAGAAACTGACAGCATTTGGAGATGGACCAACACCTGAAAACAGACAGCACTTATAAGGGACAGACACATAGTTAAAGGCAGATAGCAAATGGAGTTTTGGGAATACTGTACAGTATTTGGAGAAACTACAACTTACATCACGTTTATGGAGCAAAGTAACACTTAACGCTTGAGGCAGATGGTAGCTGGGAGACAGACCACGTTTATGTATATATGTATACATACTGAATCGGCGTTAACGTGTATGACTATTTTACTGAACACACTCTCTCTCTCTCTCTCTCTCTCTCTCTCAATTTGGTAAGGAAAAAACAAAACCTAAACAGAGGCACGTACACCTGAACAGTCCCCTTGGTCAGGTCGACCCTCTCTCCCAGGGCGTCCAGACATCGAAATAAGTCGTTTTAATTGCCAGTACCTGAGATAGTGTCGACATAACGAGGCCGTGTCCAGCCTGAAACGTCTTGGTCCTCTTCTCTCTTAATGACGTAGTGAAAAATATCCTTGTTACTGAGGGTGTAAATGTGAAGATGTTGAAATATCTCTGCTGGGTTCTTGGAAGACCTTTTTGTTTAGGTTCAGCAAGACTCGAGCTCCTTCGTTTAATATATATATATATATATATATATATATATATATATATATATATATATATATATATATATATATATATATATATATATATATATATATATATATATATATATATATATATATATATTTATTTATTTATTTATTTATTTATTTATTTATTTATTTATTTATTTATTTATTTATTTATTTATTTATTTATTTATTTATTTATTTATTTATTTATTTATTTATTTATTTATTTATTTATTTATTTATATATATATATATATATATATATATATATATATATATATATATATATATATATATATATATATATATATATATATATATATTTATTTATTTATTTATTTATTTATTTTATTTATTTATTTTATTTTTAACTTGGTTTTTCAGTCATAATTTACATGTGCTGATGTTTATGTTAAAGAAACGGAAGATGAGAGGAAGAGAGGAGAAGAGAAGTGGAGGAGGAGGAGGAGGAGACGAATGAAGTAGAAGCAGCAGCAGCAGCAGCAGGAGGGGTGACAGCAGCCCAGCTGTAGAGTAATAGGAACAGGTGTAACAAAAACAGCAACACCAACATTAAGATCACAGCCTAGCAAAGGAACACCATGAACCATCACTGCCTAACGTCAGACACCAAGATTACTACATCTTCGCCACACCTGTACACGTCCACACCACACCCATACGTCTTCGCCACACCTACACACGTCCACACCACACCCATACGTCTTCGCCACACCTACACACGTCCACACCACACCTACACGTCTTCGCCACACCTACACACGTCCACACCACACCCATACGTCTTCGCCACACCCACACACGTCCACACCACACCCACACGTCTCGCCACACCCACACACGTCCACACCACACCCATACGTCTCGCCACACCCACACACGTCCACACCACACCCACACGTCTTCGCCACACCCACACACGTCCACACCACACCCATACGTCCGCCACACCACACACGTCCACACCACACCCACACGTCTCACACACCACACACGTCCACACCACACCCATACGTCTTCGCCACACGTCCACACCACACCCATACGTCTGCCACACCTACACACGTCCACACCTCACCCACACGTCTTCGCCACACCCACACACGTCCACACCACACCCATACGTCTGCCACACCCACACACGTCCACACCACCCACACGTCTCGCCACACCCACACACGTCCACACCACACCCATACGTCTGCCACACCCCACACACGTCCACACCTCACCACACGTCTCGCCACACCCACACACGTCCACACCACACCCATACGCCTCGCCACACCCACACACGTCCACACCACACCCACACGTCGCCACACCCACACACGTCCACACCACACCCATACGTCCACACCCACACACGTCCACACACACCCATACGTCTCGCCACACGTCCACACCACACCCATACGTCTTCGCCACACCTACACACGTCCACACCACACCTACACGTCTTCGCCACACCTACACACGTCCACACCACACCTACACGTCTTCGCTACACCTACAGACGTCCACACCACACCCACACCTACAAGTGTTTACCATATACACACCCACAAATCCTTACTACACAAACACACCCACAAATCCTTACTACACAAACACACCCACAAATCCTTACTACACAAACACACCCACATCACACTCACACGCACTCACCATATTCACAGGCCTCCACCACACACACACACACACACACACACACACACACACACACACACACACACTACTCTTTGCTGTCACTCGGAATCGAGTAAGACGATCATCCAGCTTTGATACAATGATATGAGTTATTAAAGATGTCACCTTCGTTGGTGAACTCTGAGGTAACTCCAGAGGCCGATACGGTACCGGCAGGGTCGTCCATAGATGTTGCACGTGTGGAGGGCTACATCTTGTGGGGGAGGTGCGGCGGCAGCGTCTTTCCGGCGCTGGCGCTTGTCTGCCTCGGTATACAGTCGGGTTAACTTGAAAGTATTGACACGTTCTCGAGTGGTGATCCTCCAAGCGTTACAGTGTGAAGTGATCATCTCTCAGGTGAAGGGTTTTATTTGGCACTTTTTCAGGTTTGTCTAAGACTATCCTTATACCTTTTCAGTTGCCCGCCAGCGTTACGCTTATTATTCGTTAGGTGACTGTAAAGTACTTGCTTTGGTAGTCTACTGTTGTCCATGTGGGTAACATGGCCAGTCCAACGTAGTAGTTCATGGATAATGGTAGCCTAGATGCTCCTATAGTTGGTGTCAGCGAGAATACTGGCGTTTGTTCTCTTGTCTACCCAGGTAACTAAGAGTATAGAACGTAGACTACATTGATGAAAGTTTTCAAGTGCCTTGAGGTGCCTGCTGTATGTGACCCATGTCTCGCTGCCATATATCAGGTTGGGGAGGATCACTGCTCGATATACATGCAACCTTGTAGATTATTTCAGCTTCCTATAGCTGAAGGTACTGGCACGGAGTCTACCAAAGGTTTGAGATTCACATCTGATCCGATGTGGAATCTCTTCATTGATGTCCGCGTTGGTGGACAGGTAGGAGCCGAGAAACTGAGAGTGGGTAACATTAGAGAGGGTAGTACTGTTAAGTTGGTTGGATGCTGGAGGTGTGGCTGAACCAGGAGCAGGCTAAAAGAAAATCTGAGTCTTACGAACATTCACCTCAAGGCCGAATTGTGCATACGCATCTGTGTACGTGTTGAGGATCTCCAGTAGGTCGTGTTCAGTGTGAGCGACAAAGGTGAGGCCGTCTGCATACTGAAGTTCAGTGGTGAAAACTGCCGACACCTTTGTTACGGCCTGGAGTCGTCTTCTATTGAAAAGTCCCTTCATCCGGTACTGTATGTTCCCACACACGCACGCACTCGCCACCCACACATGCCCTCACAACACCCACACATGCCCTCACAACACCTACGCATGCCCTCACAACACCCACATATGCCCTCACAACACCCACACATGCCCTCACAACACCCACACATGCCCTCACCACACCCACACATGCCCTCACAACACCCACACATGCCCTCACAACACATCCACATGTCCTCACAACACCCACGCATGCCCTCACAACACCCACACGTCATCCCCACACACACCACACCACACATACACACACGTGCACACTACACACTACACACACACACACATACACACACCCTCACCACACTCCACGCCACCACCACACCCACACGCCACCACCACACCCACACGCCACCACACACCCACACGCCCTCACCACACCCACACGCCCTCACCCACACCACACGCCCTCACCACACCCACACGCCCTCACCACACCCACACGCCCTCACCACACCCACACACACCCTCACCACACCCACACGCCCTCACCACACCCACACACCCTCACCACACCCACACGCCCCACCACACTCACACGCCCCCTCACACCCCACACACACCCCCACACTCATATTCCCCCACTCACATCCCTACGCCCTCACCACACCCACACACCCTCACCACACTCACACGCCCCACCACACACCACACGCCCTCACCACCCCTCACGCCCTCACTATCCACATTCCCCACTCACACCCACACTACCCCACCACACCCACACCTCACACGCCCCCACACCCACATGCTTTCCACACGCCCCCACACCCACACGCCTCCCACACGCCTTCCACACCCACACGCCCCCACACCCACATTCCACCACCAGATCCCACATGCCCGCACCTCACCATACCTGTCTCCCTTCATACCCACCATCACCCACACGCCCCACCACACCCACACGCCCCTCACCACACCCCCCCACACCCACACACCCTTTCCACACCCACACACCCTTTCCACACCCACACGTCCTCACCACACCCACACGCCCTCACAACACCCACACATGTCCTCTCACACCCACACATGCCCCTCACAACACCCACACATGCCCTCACAACACCCACATACCCCTCACAACACCCACGCATGTCCTCCACGCATGTCCTCACAACACCCACGCATGCCCTCACCACGTCATCACCACACCCACACACACACCACACATACACACGTGCACACTACACACGGACACACACACACACACACATCCTCACCACCCACACGCACACCACACACCACCCACACACCCTCACCTCACCACAAACCACACGCCACCACCACACCCACACGCCCTCACCACACCTATACGCCCCTACCACACCCACACGCCCTCACCACAACCACACGCCCTCACCACACCCACACGCCCTCACCACACCCACACGCCCTCACCACACCCACACGCCCCACCACAACCACACGCCTCACCACAACCACACGCCCTCACCACACCCACACGCCTTCACCACAACCACACGCCTTCACCACACCCACACGCCCCACCACATTCACACGCCCCCTCATCACCCCACACACCCCCACACTCATATTCCCCCACCACATCCCTACGCCCTCACCACACCCTCACGCCCTCACCACATCCACATTCCCCCCCACACACTACCCCACCACACCCACACTCCCCTCCACACCCCCCACACCCACACGCTTCCCACACGCCCCCACACCCACACGCCTCCCACACCCACACGCCCTCATACACCCACACGACCCCACACCCACACGCCCCCCTCACCCACACGCCTCCCACACCCACACGCCCCACACCCACACGCCTTCCACACCCACACGCCCCCACACCACATTCCCCACCAGCTCCCCCACGCCCACGCACCTCACCCACACGCCCTCACCATACCCACACGCCCTCACCATACCCACACGTCCTCACCACACCCACACGCCCCCACACCCACACACCCTTTCCACACCCACACACCCTTTCCACACCCACACGTCCTCACCACACCCACACGCCCTCACCACACCCACACGCCCTCACCACACCCACACGCCCTCACACAACACCCACACGCCCCACCACACCCACACACCCTCACCACACCCACACACCCTCACACACCCACACACCCTCACCACACCCACACACGCTCACCACACTTACACGCCTCACCATACCCAACCGCCCTCACCACACCCACACGCCTTCCACACCCACACGCCCCCCCCACCCCACATCCCCCACTAGCTCCCCACGCCCACACCTCACCCACACGCCCTCACCATACCCACACGCCCTCACCATACCCACACGCCCTCACCACACCCACATGCCCTCACCACACCCACACGCCCTCACCACACCCACACGCCCCCATACCCACACGCCCCCACACCCACACACCCTTTCCACACCCACACACTCTCCACACCCACACGTCCTCACCACACCACACACGCCCTCACCAGACCCACACGCCCTCACCTCCCACACGCCCTCACCACACCCACACGCCCCACCACACCCACACACCCTCACCACACCCACACACCACACCCACACACCCTCACCACACCCACACACCCTCACCACACTCACCACAAGCCTTCAACATACCCAACCGCCCTCACCACACCCACATGCCCCACCACGCCCACCCACCCTCACCACACCACACGCTCCCCACCACACACTCACCCTCACCACACCCCACACCCCTCACCGCACCCACACCCCCCCACCCCCCACACACACACACCCTCACCATACAGACACAACATGCCACCACCACACCCACACTTTCACTACACCTACACTCTTTCACCACACCACACCCTTTTACCAAACCCACACGCTCTACCACACCCACACGCCTCACCACACCCACACGCCCATTTCAGCCACACGCCCTCACCACACCCACATATCCTCACCACACCCTCACGCCCTAACCACACCCACACGCTCTCACCACACCCACATGCTCTCACCACACCCACACGCTCTCACCACACCCACACGCCTTCAATAGACCCGCACGCCCTCAATACACCCACACGCGTTCACCACACATCCACATCAAATGTACATCACGCCCACACCACGCAAACCAAACTTCACTCTCTCTCTCTCTCTCTCTCTCTCTCTCTCTCTCTGTCTGTCTGTCTGTGTAATATATAAATAAAGTAAATGTATAATAAGTACATACAGAAGTAGTGTAATATCTCTCGTCGTCGTAGAGTACAATTCTGAGTTATGAAGATTTACTAAGCTGTAAGACTGGTGAGATAATCTGACGAAACGAGAGAAAAAAATTCTAGCTGATTTCTTAAAATATTCTCTTTTGTTACTCTGTAAAAGATTTAAATTAATTTCTTTATAAGTTCCTATATTTACTTTTCTATTACTCTAAAAGTATTTAATTGTATTTTTAGAAAAAGTTATTAATCGTAATTTTCTTTTATACTGTAAAGTAATGCAAATTAGCTTTCTCTACGAATAGTTGGTATATTTTTTATATTACGTTGTAAAAGTATTTTTCCTTAGGAAAAGTTTTGAAATATATTTTTCCTACTGGGAAATTTATTTAGAAATACTTTTATCTTGCAAAATGGTTTTAAGTTCAGTGTTATGTTACCTATTAAAATTTCGCTCTATATATCATCGTAACACAATATAAGTATTCGATTAAATTTTTCTCTTCCTAGAAGTAGTTTACTGGACTTCCTCACGTGATCAGTGAAAATAATTGGCTTTACTCTCTATTTCTTGCTAAAGAGTTTTAAGATACATTTACAAAACACTGAAGTTACCTAATGATATAAGTTTCCTCCTCACTGGAAGTACAGTATTATATGCACTTATTCTTCGACTCACTGATAGACTATTTTCTTGTTAAACTTATTTAGATATTTTTTACTCAACAAAAGTACTCTGATATACTTTTGACTTGGTAAAATTGAATATAATTATTAGATGAGCTGAGTGTTAGTAAAGTATTTCATGTGAGATATCCCATAATAGTGTCTTTCTCTCCTCCTTGACAAAGTTATTTATATGTACTCTTCTCTTAAGAAACGTGTTGATGTTACCTTGTAATTAGGAGCGCTGCTGTCGAGTGGATACATCGCTTACCTCCTGTTACAGGGGTCCAGTAGTTCTATATCCGGGTGCTCCCAGTTCATCCAGCTGTAAATGGGTACCTAAGTTTACAACTTGGGGAAGTGAATGCGGTCGAGTGCAGTTCCGGTCATGCTGCCTTAAATGAGAGACAAGTACTACTGTATATAAAAAACGGTGACTCGTTCGAGGTGTGTCATTCAGTAGGAAATATCTGCATGACAATTTACTTACAACAGGCATAACAACCTGCCGAGAGAAGTGGCAGGAGTTCACGTGGGTACTATTGTGGATATATCTGTTAAAATTATGAAACTCAAACTTTAGGAGGAATTAAATAAAAGACAAGTCGGTATAGTACAATGTACATGTATTAATGTATTAAAGACACGAAGGTAGAAAAATCGATCAGCAGATGGTCAGATTGTAGATATGGTTTGTGGCTCTCTTCCATTATATATATATATATATATATATATATATATATATATATATATATATATATATATATATATATATATATATATATATATATATATATATATATATTGTATGCTATATGATTAAGGTATATTATACGCTTTGTGGTGTATAATAAATGAACGTTACAGTTGCAACATTATATTATAAGATATTTACAGAATTTACGCCCCGGCACCTACCAATCATGTGTTATTATTGTGTTTTTCTCAATGTGACTAACGTTTGGTAATAATACCATGCTGGAGAATTATTATTAACATCACCGTAGGTCATGGTTGTAGGGCCCGGGCCTCATTCTCAGACCACTCATATATTAAATACAGTTTCTCGGGATTTAATAAGAGAACTCGCCCCTAGTAACGGCAGAGTCTTGATCACACCTCGAAGAGGCATATTGACCCACATATCTTAACCAGGCAGACATGGTTAGAAAATTTAACGAAGGAAGTGTGAAGAATTTGTGGCTAAGAGGGAGGGAGAGGGATTGTATGACTGGTAATAACAATGATACAAGCAGCCAGGGGTTTGGTCCTCCTAATGTGTACCTTCAATCCGGTTTGACAGCTCGGGTGGGATGCTTTAATGGTTGAGGGAGGAAGTGGTGGGTCCCTGTGCGTGCGTGGACAAACATTTATGCCTCCGACAGGACACTCTTCCAAATATAACAATATGTACTTGGAGTCATGACTGAAATACCTTCTCAACTGAGTAGTATTTCTGGCGTCGAGAAATTGTGACGGCGTCTGGGGAATCTTAGGAGTTAAGAAACTCCTATGACTATGTACTGTGTCCTCTGTAGTTTATTTAACATCTTTTTGGATTACTGGTTTTTTCTTTAGTGGATAAACAAAACAGGATAAGAAGTGACACCTAACTTCGGCGGAGGGAACATCTTTTTACAAAATTTTGTAAGATAAGATTGATCTACTTTGTGGTGTTGGTAAGGTATTAGCAGAGAAAGAAGAAAAAGTGAAAATGGGCCGAATTAGTGATGCTGAAGATATGAATACAGTATCCACCTGGCCGCCGTACTCCTCGGCAGAAGAAAACTCTACCTCAATGTTCTGCTGACTTAGAATGTTTCAGTGACTCAGATATGAATGTCACTTTCTGGTATTTTGTAGTTTATATAAAATTTTGCAATGAAAAGTATACTATTGCATGAGATATACGAACAAATAATTGCAATCCATTTTATGAGTTAAATTTGAGTTTGTTACGTTAACACGTCGTCTGTGTGACTCATCTTCTCAGCCAGATTTTACCCAGTTCACTCTTATTTGTTATTATGTGACACTTTTAGTGGCTTCCAGTACTGGTTGAGAATATCATACAGTCGGGAAGTATCTTGGGATCTCCGAAAAGCTGAAAATAGTTGATGTGACTCAGAGTAGAGAGACAGTATGGAAATGCATTAACTGAAACATTGGCATTTCTACTTATCATAAGATTATCATGGACGAAGTGAAGCTGAAGACGTTTAAAAGTCAGCAGGAAGGTGAATCTTTACCTTCAAGCAAGCTTTTGCGATCAGGGAAGCATCGCGAAGTTAGAGAACACAGTGTTACAGTATTAGCAGTAACAGATAGCTGACGTGTTCCTATTTGTGATGTACAGGACTTATGAGAACTGCTGGGCGCTTGGTCAAGTACATAGGTGATAATATTTTTATTGTTTAGTGTTTATTTGCATGGGGCGGGCGTGGAATTGTTATCCTTACTCCAGTTACTTGGGGAACCTTTTCTCAGATTCGAATAACTATGATGTCGGTTAGTTTCTCCCCAAATTCTCTTAAGATATATAATTTGTGTCTTGGTGTCGGGGGCGGAAATGTATTAATAGCACTACAGAAACATGTGTTGACCATCAGATGGTAATGTTTTATGTGAGTCAGAGTGTTGCAGGTAAGGTCAGCCTCAAACAGTTTACTGGAGAGACATGTAGAAGAGAAACAAGCCTCTGTATATGAGTTACTATACCTTCTGGCTATGGAAGATGACATTTGAGGTTGGGAT
Source organism: Homarus americanus (assembly GCF_018991925.1). Classification (NCBI taxonomy): domain Eukaryota; kingdom Metazoa; phylum Arthropoda; class Malacostraca; order Decapoda; family Nephropidae; genus Homarus; species Homarus americanus. Next base: position 8,207,887 of record NW_024736071.1, on the reverse strand, counting down.
CTTAAGGTCTAGTGGTTTACATGTATGGTTAGGTAGTACCGTCGCCTTCAGTAATGTGAGGCTCTCGGTTGTGCTGTATTAGGAATACTGTACTTTTATTGTTTCCTGTAGCTACAGAAGTGTGTTTAGGTGTATGGTTGTCACTTCTCGAGCCCCTCAGGTACAGTACCATAGTGGTACTATTTTTTTTAACTACGAAATACCAAATTCACAGGAAATGCAAATATGTGTATTAATGTTTAACGCTACTAATATAATATAAATAGTTGAATTGAATTTACTTTCAAATATATGCATGTCGTGCGTGTGTGTTAATAATAATAATAATAATAATAATAATAATAATAATAATAATAATAATAATAATAATAATAATAATTAACGGTTTATTGAAGGAGCATGGCAGCCGAAAGGCTGAAAATATACAGTTGCATAATTGGGGAATTGGTCTCTTGATTGACAAATAATATGCAAGTAACATGTGTGATACAAATATGATATATAATAACTAGGTGGGGAGAAGGTCATACTACAGGGCATTTCATCATTGCGTGTAATAATAATAATAATAATAATAATAATAATTAACGGTTTATTGAAAAAGTTCTGCAGCCCGAAGGCGTGTGTGTGTGTGTGTGTGTGTGTGTGTGTGTGTGTGTGTGTGTGTGTGTGTGTGTGTGTGTGTGTGTGTGTGTGTGTGTGTGTGTGCAGATCTCTTTAAAACGTTAGGAGACCGGCATCTGAACATTCTGAGACCTCCCCCTCGCCTCTGAGGTGTTGTTATGGTCTGGGAGGAAAATTGATGTGTTGTTCAATAATCGAACCTCGCAGTTATTATACAGGTGATTTATTGCACACGTTATCATACAGGTTATATATTGTTCAGGTTATGATACATGTTGTTATACGAGGAATTCGCCAACATCTTCTGTGTCCGTGTATGTTTACATTTTATCAACTCGTTCTTAGTCTCAGGAGGAACCAAGGGATGGATTCTCACTGTAGCATCGAATCTTAAAATTTATTTTCAGTCAGTGTTTAAAGACACACCCAACTGATTCACTTTAGTCATGACGTATATCTGGGAACTAAAATTATCTCGAAATTTAGCCGAGACTTTAACAGTCTCTTATCCCAAGTTACGAAGAAAATATTAAAGTATGAATCATTGGAGACCTCGGAATCTTGGGTCTTAACCCTCCAACGTTCATGCAGTGAATATTCCTCACAACTGAACATGTAATGTACACTCGGTAAAAAAACAATATATATTTTTCTGGAGAGGTAGATACTTTTTTTTACCGAGTCTACGTACGTGCCTAGTTGACTTAGGCCAAACAATAATAATTGCACCCAAAAGTGGCTTAAAAATTACACTAAGACTGCACCCTAGCTAGATACAGTCACCAAGAGTCAGTTATATGACAAACTGAAAGTATTTCAGTATCCTGGAGTTAGTCTTATTGTAACTTTGACGTTAATTTTTGGTAATAATTTTATGCTTTAATTCAACCAGTTATTTGCTTTCATACATTCTTATTTACGAGCAAACCATCGTACAAACCTTGATATTTAGAGTCCAGTCTAGCTTCACATTTTGATTTATAAGATAATGATTCAACTGCTTCACGATGGTGAGAAGAGTGTGATTATGTGTTTCGTAAAATATATATATATATATATATATATAAATATATGCACGCATATGGTGTTTGTGTGTGTGCTTGTGGGTGTGTACTAAGGCACGTTTCTGGCCTGCACATACTGTACATATACATACGTGCGTGGACTCATGCTTGTGTATGTTTACATTCGCGTGTATATAAATGCACTCAAGCTCTTGTTTGGCGTGCGTACGTAAACACAACCTACCTACCTCCATCCTCAGAGGTGGAACAATAACATAGCCCAGGTCGGTCTCCTCCTGATACAAGGCATCCAATAATGATGACGATAACACAACAAAAGGGCACGTGTGAAGAAAACCCAATATACCGAGAAAAGAAAAGAAAAGAAAAGAAATGACGAAGAAGACGTAATATATTGAAAAGTTATATTGTAGTCAGTAGACAGCCACTTCACACGACCGATCACCATCACCTGTTGTTAGGACTCAAATAGCCTGGGTAATGGACACCCTGATGATCATTGCTATCCGCATTCGAGCAAATAAATTACTTGTTAATATTAGCGCTCGGCTGAGTTATTTCTCGGGGTATTTCCTGTTAAGAGAAATTCAAGTGTATTTTTTTTTAGTCGGGCCGATTAACCCAACTCTTTTTGTTTTATTTTGTTCCTTTATTTATTGAATATTTATTTATAATATTATTGATATTTCGTGTGTGTGTGTGTGTGTGTGTGTGTGTGTGTGTGTGTGTGTGTGTGTGTGTGTGCGCGCATTCGTGCGTGTATGTGTGAACGAGTGCGTGTTTGTGTGTAGGAATGTATATATGTATGAGTGTATGAGTTAAAAGTCCCAACTTGATGTGGTTCAGCGATATTATAATGTTAAATTATGCTGTTCCCTCCACACACACATAGACTATTGTAATGTTTTCTTGGGCTTAAACTCTCTCTAACACTGTATATATACATAAGAAACTGCTTCGTGCACCTTATAATTAATAACATAAAAAGTATTAATCAGCAACAGCAGTCACCACCCTGTATGGTCCACATTTTCCATACCTGTTTCTTTGTTCCTCAGTGTTAATTGATTAAGATGGATCGTCTACAGGTATACGTGGCTCCTCATTAGCATATATTACTTATATAATCACGGGAATATGGCCCTGTTGCCTCGTGTTAGCGTTACTCTTTAATTAAATGTTATGTAAGATGGTATTGACTTTTTTACCTGTGCCCTGTCACTTGGCTCCCTTATTAGTACATGAAGGGTCAGAGGCAGACCAGTAACTGTCATGTTTGTGCTCATATGATCTGTGATATGATTCTGTGGGCCAATTATTATTATTGTTATTATTGTTTTTATATTATTATTATTATTATTATTATTATTATTATTATTATTATTATTATTATTATTTTTATTATTATTATTATTCACCAAACCATAATTATTCTGGCTATTCACTGAAACAAGATATGTTTTTACCATAATCATTATCCTTAGCACCATAATCCTGTTCTCTTCATTGTTTTTCTCTGCCATCCACCATAATCACCATTTATACCACCTTAACCACCTCCAATACCACCATAATCACCATTCATACCACTACACTGGCAATCCTCGCTATAATTCTTCACCGCCTTTCCCTGGGATGAATGTTGCTTTTCCACTCGGGACGCCTCGGTATGTGCTGACAGCATTGCTGGGGTTATACAGGGTGGTATGAGTACATTTATCCCACCTTCTACCAAAACTTTCACTTTACAATAAAAGTTTGATCGCTCCTGTTCCCTTGCATGTAGGGAGAGAGATAGGGCGTATCAAGTTATGAAGCTATCTCCTCCTATTACTCACTCCTCTTTCATTACTTCTAGGAATCGTTGTAAGCCTATTCTTCGTAGGGCCAAGCGGAATTTTATAAAAAGAAACACCGCTGATCTAACTAACTCTTGTAAATCCTTCTGGTCCTTAAACGAAACATCTGTAATAACTTCTGCCCGGCTTCTTTTCCTCCTCTTTTCTGACCTGACAGCTCTATAGACAACTCTCCCTCTGATAAAGTCATTCTCTTTGGCACCTTATTCTCCTCCAACACCGTCTAAGACGATTCTAACTCTACCCCTCCTGCTCCTCCTACTGAACCTATGCACTTCCTATAATCTCCAATCGTAGGGTTGCTGGTGTGTTATCCAGGTTGGAAGTGAGTAAGGCGCATGGACCAGACGGAATACCCCCTCGTGTTCTGATGGAGTGTTCTGAAGTTCTGGCCCCTGTGCTTGCTCGCCTCTTTCGCCGTTGCCTCAAAACCCAAACTTTTCCTTCTTCTAAGAAGCATGCCTTGGTTCAGCCCATCCCGAAGAAGTGTGACCATTTTAATCCCTCTAACTTACGCCCCATTGCTCTAACTTCATCCCTCTCTAAGATTTTCGAAGCTATCTTAAACTCTCATTTTTTCCGTCACTTTGAACGCCTTTCCATTTTGTCGGATCACCAGTATGGTTTTCGCCAAGCGAGATCTAGTGGTGATCTGCTCTCCTACTGCACCCATCTTTGGTCATCCTTTCTAAGGGTTAATGGGAAACTTTCGTCGTGGCCTTCGACATCTCCAAAGCATTTGACAGGGTATGGCACAAGTCTTTGCTTTCTAAACTTCCTTCTTATAGTTTCTCTCCTCCACTTTGTTCTCTAATTTCTAGCTTCCTTGATAACTGACCCATGGCAGTTGTTGTCAAGAATCGATCTCTCGCCCTTTCTCTACCAATAGTGGTGTTCCACAGGGTTCTTTTTCTTCCTTCCTTTTATCAACGATTTACTTCACACTACTACTAATTCTATCCATTCTTACCTGATGATTCTACTCTTCACTCTTCTCATTTTTCCCTTCCTCTTAACTCTCAGACTCGATCTGTTTCTGGAGTTGATAACGTTTTATCTATCAATGCGGATCTGTGCAGAATCTGCGAATGGGGAGGTAGAAATTTGGTTAAATTCAGTAGTAATAAAACACAGTATTTATCGATTACACTTTCCAAAGTAGAACATCTCCCACCAATCACATTTCAGCACGTAATAATTTTGTCAAATTTTAAAATAGATATGCTAGGCCTCACCATTTCCTCTAATATGTCATGGAAGCCACTCATCCGCAACATTACTGAAGCTGCCTCCCGAAAGCTGGAAATTGTCGTAGCTACTTTACTCCTGAGCAGTTGCTTCAGGTTTACAAGGGATTCATACGTTTTAACTTGGAGTACTGCTCTCACATCTGGGGTGGCTCTTCTACTGTTCAGCTGTTAGATAGGGTGGAATCAAAGGCATTTCGTGTTATTAACTCTCCTCCTTTAGTCGATAATATAATATATCTTCTCTTCGCCGCAATGTTGCTTCACTCCCACTCTTTAACAGGTACGTTAACGGGAATTGTTCGGTGGATTTGGCATCCTGTGTACCGTCGTAACGCTCGTTTTGCCCGCGGTGCCCACCGTTTCTGTGTGGATGTCCGTCACACTAGAGCAACCCGTTATAGTACACCCTTCTTTCCTCACACAACCAAACTATGGAGCGCTCTGCCTTCTTCTGTTTCCATCCTCTGACAATCTGTCTCATTCCAAAAAGATGGTTTCCTGGTATCTTCGCGGTATAGATTAACAGGTTTTTTTTTCTCTCGCCTCCCATGGCCCCATTGTCGGTCGATGACCTGTGCCCGGGTGGGCTATTACCCGTAAAAAAAATCACAAACCATACTACCATAACCACCATCCACACCACCATAATCACCATCAATACCACCATAACCTCCATCCTTATCATAATCACCATCCATACCACCATAATCACCATCCATACCACCCTAATCACCACCCATACCACCATAACCTCCATCCTTATCATAATCACCACCCATACCACCATAACCTCCACCCTTATCATAATCACCATACCATAATCACCATCCACCACCCATAATCACCATCCATAACCTCCCCTTATCATAATCACCACCCATACCACCATAACCTCCACCCTTATCATAATCACCATCCATACCACCATAATCACCATCCATACCACCCTAATCACCACCCATACCACCATAACCTCCACCCTTATCATAATCACCATCCATACCACCATAATCACCATCCATACCACCCTAATCACCACCCATACCACCATAACCTCCATCCTTATCATAATCACCACCCATGCCACCATAACCTCCACCCTTATCATAATCACCATCCATACCACCCTAATCACCACCCATACCACCATAACCTCTACCCTTATCATAATCACCATCCATACCACCATAATCACCATCCATACCACCATAATCACCATATTCACCAAGTTCTCCATTTTCTTCTCAACCCTCGCTGAAATTACATTTTTATCGTCACCATCAAGTACCATAACTATTGTGTACCAGAATGACCATTGACTACCCTCACCATTCTCACCATCCCTGCTACCTTCACTTTCAATACCCTCATTACCCTCACCATATTCACCATCCCTGCCACCTCCGCCTTCACCATACCCATCCCCACCTGCTCCACCATCCTCACTCCACCATCCTAAACTCCAACACCATCCTTATCTCCACCATCATACTAACCTTTCAACACCATCCTCACCTCCAACATCATCCTCATCTTCACCATCATCCTCACCCCCAACACCATCCTCTCCTCCAACACCATCCACACCTCCAACACCATCCTCACCTCAATCACTATCCGTTACCTCCAACATTATCCTCACCTCCAACACTATCCTCTCCCCAACACCATTCTCACCTCCAACACCATCCCCACTTCCACACCATCCTCACCTCCACACTATCCTCACCTCCAACACTATCCCCCATCTCCAACACATTCTCCAACACTATCCCCATCTCCAACACCATTCTCACCTCCAACACCATCCTCACCTCCAACACCATCCACACCTGCAACACCATTCTCACCTCATTCACCATCCCCACCTCCAACACCATCCTCACCTCCAACACATCCTCACCTCAATCATCCTCATCCACCATCTCCAACACCATTCTCACCTCCAACACCATTCTCCAACACCATCCAACACCATTCTCACCTCCAGCACCATTTCACCTCCAACAACCATTCTGACCTCCAACACCATCCCCACCCAAACACCATCCCCACCTCCAACACCATCCCACCTCCAACATTATCCTCACCTGTAACACCATCCTCCCCAATCACCATGCTCACCTCCAAACCATCCTCACCTCCAACACCATCCCCAACTTCAACACCATCGTCACCTCCAACACCATTCTCCAACACCATCCAACCACCATTCTCACCACCAACACCACACCACCTCCAACATCATCACCTCCCACACCATCCCACCTTCACACCATCCTCACCTCCAACACCACCCCACCTCCAACACCATCCCACCTCAACACCATCCCCACCCCAATACAATCCCCACCTCCAACACCATCCCTACCTCCAACACCATCCTCACCTCCAACACCATCCTTACTTTCAACACCATCGTCACCTCCAACACCATCCTTACCCCCAACACCATCCTCACCTCAACACCATTGTCACCTCCAACACCATCCCCACCTCCAACATCATCCTCACCTCAACACCATCCCCAACTCCAACACCATCCCCAACTCCAACACCATCCCTAAATCCAACACCATACTCACCTCCTACATCATCCTCACCTCCAACACCATCCCACCTCCAACGCCATCCTCACATCCAACACCATCCTCACCTCCAACACCATCATCACCCCAATACCATCCTCACTTTCAACACCATCGTCACCTCCAACACCATCGTCACCTTAACCCACATCCCCAACAACACATCTTCACCTCCAACATCATCCTCACATCCAACACCATCCCCACCAAAACATAATCCTCACCTCCAACACTGTCCCTCAGCCTCCAACACCATCTTCATCTCCAACATCATCCTCACCTCCAACACTATCCCCACCTTCAACACCATCGTCACTTCCAACACTATCCCCACCTTCAACACCATCTTCATCTCCACATCATCCTCACCTCCAACACCATCCTCACCTCCAACATCATCCCCACCTCCAACACCATCCTCACTCTTCCAACACTATCCCCACCTTTCAACACCATCGTCACCTCCAACACCATCCCCCACCTCCAACACCATCTTCACCTCCATCATCATCCTCACATCCAACACCATCCGCATTCCAACACCATCCTCACCCAACACCATCCTCTACCCCCAACAGCATCCCCCACCTCCAACACCACATCCTCAATTCCCCAACACCATCCTCACTTTCAACACCATCGTCACCCCAACACCATCCCCTCATAAAACATCATCCTCACCTCCAACACCATCCTACCATCCTCTCCATCACCATCCTAACTTCCAACACCATCACCTCCAACTTCACCCCCCATCTCCAACACTATCCCACCTCTAACACCATCCCCACCTCCAACACTATCCCCACCTCCAACACCATCTTCACCTCCAACATCTTCCTCACATCCAACACCATCCCCACCTCCCAACATCATCCTCACCTCCAACACCATCCTCACCTCCAACAGCATCCCCATCCCCACCTCCAACACCATCCTCAACCCCCAACACCATCCTCACTTTCAACACCATCGTCACATCATCCTCACCTCCAACACCAAACATCCTCCTCACAACCATCCCCACCTCCACCATCGTCACCTCCAACACCATCCCCACCTCCAACACCATCCCCACCTCCAACACCATCCTCACCCCCAACAGCACCATCCTCACCACACTCCAACACCATCCTCCTCCAACACCATCTCCACCTCCAACACCATCTCTCACACCTCCACACCACCACCCTCCGTCAACACATTCTCTCAACACCATCCCCACCTCCAACACCATCCCCACCTCCAACACCATCACCTCCAACACCACCTCCAACACCATCCTCACCACCAACACCATCCTCACCTCCAACACCATCCCCACCTCCAACACCATCCCCACCTCCAACACCATCCTCACCTCCAACACCATCCTCACCACCAACACCATCCCCACCTCCAACACCATCCTCACCTCCAACACCATCCCCACCTCCAACATGCTGATAATTTCCACATATAAAAGTTATCGGGTTCATAATTTATATATTTCGTCTATCGGTTCACATTCTCGGATGATTAATGATCCGATCCATCTCGGTAATTATTATTATTATTCTTTTTGTGTTCTCTCTCTTCCTCCGTTATCACCTCGTTAATTTGTAGTCTTCTTTGCGTGTATCTCCCTGGGTGTTGCTATTTTTTTTTGTATTTTCTGTTTTTTTTATAGGTTATTATTGTTCCATTTTAGTTTTCATTTGGCTGTTTTATTATTGCTATTATCACCGTTGTTTTTGTTTTTCTTATTTATCTTCATAGTTTTCTAGTTTTCATTTGCGTGTTTTATTGTTATTGTCATCACTGTTTTTGTTTTTCTTTCTCAGTTATCGTCATATTTCTCTTGTATTCTTTTGTCCATGTTGTTGTTGTTATCTCTCGAATTTTGTGTTTTTCTCTGTTCCACCTTTTATCACCTCTTTCTTTTCCAGTTTCCTTTACACGTATCGTACTTCGCTACTCCCTCCACCGGGCTTTTATCAAATTGTTTTCTAGTTTCCGTTTTGCTTACAAACTGAATGTTTTGGTTGTCGGTTATTTTTTGTTTTAATTTTTCCATTTCCTGTTTCTTTTCTCTCTTTTTTGTTGAAGCTTATTTCATTATCGTCCCGTTTTGCGAATTTTTTATTTATTTTATTTATTTTTTGCTTTCCTGATTTGATTTCTTTTATCTCTTTTGTTTTATCAGATGTCTGTATTCCTCTGCTGTTTAATTTTTATTCTCCTTTATGTGTATTCCTATTTCTTTCATCACTTCCATCTCTGTTATTCATCTATTTTCACCTATTCTCTTTTATCACATAACTCATTTCTTCTTTTATAAGAGGGGTGTCGTGGCAAAGTGGATACATCGCTCACCTCCTGTCCTAAGTGTGACTGGTTCGAACCCGAGACATTCCCAGTCCACCAAACTGTGAATGGGTACCAAAATTTACACTTGGGGATTTCACATCGGTCGAGTGCAGTGCCGGTCAAGAGCCTGCTTGTGTATCGAGGACTTTATCTATAGTGTACTATATTTACACCGGCTGTAGGACTTACTTTCACAGATTTCTTACTATTTTGTCTAATTTCTCTCTCACTCTGTCTTTTTCAGTGTTTTTATTCATCTTTCGTCTATAACTATTTCAATATTTATTTAATTTCTTTTACGCTCAGTCTTTGTCTTCCTCCGTATTTTTGTCAAGTTTTTATGTGTATAATTTTTGTTCTCTCCTCTTGTGTTTCTTTTTGTCTTCTTAGTTTTTACACCTGTTTTCATCTTTTCCTTCTATTCTTCTTGAACCTCTCCTCTCTCCTCCACGTGCTCCTCGGCCCGGCAAACATAATTTTCTTTCATCAAGTATTTGGTGTATTTAACACATCCTCTCTCTTTTTTCTTTTATTATCTTTTTCATCGTATTTTTTTCTGTTTAAATTTTTCTGGTGATTTCTTTAATATTTAATTTTCTCTGTTTTTTGTTTTGTATTCTCGATATGATTTATAGCAGGCGTTTTACTGTACCGCGACGCAATGCTTGCCGAACATAATTTATAGGCACGCACGCACACAAACATAACACACACACACACACACACACACACATATATATATATATATATATATATATATATATATATATATATATATATATATATATATATATATATATATATATATATATATATATATATATATATATATATAATTATTATGTGCGTGTGTGTGTGTGTGTGTGTGTGTGTGTATGAATTTCTCTTTTGTTACACTTTGCATTTCTTACCTCACACCCTGTCAGCAATCCGCTCACAATAACGTCCCCACCACCACCACCACGTCGACAATAAGACACAAACAACAAGTTAAAAACGAAGTCTTCCTCCAACTCAGTCCATCATCCACCCACACGTTCACCCAGTTACTGGATCGTCTGCTGCCTCGTTGGCGTCTCATCTTCCCTCTTCTTCTTTCGTTTGTTCCTCGTTATTTTGAGTTCTCCCAGGTCTTTCACCTCCTTGCCTCACCTCCTACTTAACCTCTGGGGTAAGGGAGGGAGGTAGGGAGGGAGTCTCAGCCGGGCTTGTCATCGTGGCCAGATACAAAAAGGCCAGGCTTGCGCTGCCTCGCTCTGAACCATCCTCACGACTTCATGTTTTTAGCTCCACTGTTCAAACACACAAAAGCCTCCCTAAAAGGAGAAAAAGAATATATGCGAAAAAACATAAAAGTCTTAGAGGGGGACGCCGACGAGTTTGCCCGATTCCGTGGCGTAATTATGACCTGTTTAGTTTTAGACTTGTCATTCGCAGTACTTGTAATTACCCGCTGATCTGACGGATTACGTCGCCAACACTATCATTTTATGGGGGGTCGGGGGGCGTGCGGGCCTCTGATTCCCGTTTATCATTAGCCTCTAGCCTGGTGTGTTATTTTTTTGTCTTTACTCCACAATAATCACTACTTTTGACCTCTGATGGTTACAATTCTCCTTGATTATTGTTATTTCATTGTCATTTGTATAATTAGGATTTGTTCTCGGTATAGGAGCTATGGGGGCTCTATACAGGTACAGGTCCTGCCCTCTCTCATGGTTATTATTATGAATTCGGAGTGATACAGCTGACGTCATATCTTGTCTCTGATGCCTCGTGAAGACGGCTCCTATTTTCGAATTAACAGCCATACAAAATGTGAAAACAACCAGTAGTGGGATTAATACACCTCCAGGTAGTATACTACAACCACGTGACTACGTCTAGTCTAAGATTACACTGCCTGTGTAAGGACAAAAGCAGTGTACCGCAATTAAGCGAACCGTGAACGATGGATAGTGAAACTTTGTATCTCAGTGGTCACCCCGCCACTCACTTACAATGGACAAGTAAATGCTCGTATGATTACACGCCCGTGTACAGCCGCGGCTCAAACTCCCAACCAAATGGGGGTAAGGTTGATTCGCTCTCCGCCTCGGACCTGCCCTCCTAGCGTTTATCCGAGTGCGGTATACCGGGACCTAGATGAGAGGAGGAAACGGAGATGTGTGTGTGTGTGTGTGTGTGTGTGTGTGTGTGTGTGTGTGTGTGTGTGTGTGTGTGTGTGTGTGTGTGTGTGTGTGTGTGTGTGTGTGTGTTGTATATACCTCTGTGGTTTTTACTGGAGTATATTGTACGTATTTGGGAATACATGTATGTATACGATTGTGTGTGGATGCGTGTATTTCCGTGTCTGAATGCTAGTAAATGAGTATATTTAAATAGTGTTTGAAATATGAATTTGCGTGTGTTAGTGTTTGTGATATATATATATATATATATATATATATATATATATATATATATATATATATATATATATATATATATATATATATATATATATATATATACACACACACACACAGGAACGAGAGAATGTAAGGTATCCTGGTGGTAGAACCTGGTCGGTTTACACGATACTGGTCCATATTTGATGATATACATATTATGCACGAACTACCTGCCCAGTCACCATAAACACCACCACCTCGTACATCACCTGACGTCACTGATAATCAACAATCTGAATCGCTTGTGACTTGTGAATCGAAGTATCGGCCTCGTACGTAGGCGTACACACGACGACACGCACATACCCCTGTATATTGTGTACACATTTTAATACACGCACACATAAACGCGCACGATTTCATGTACGTTCTTATGTGTGTGTGGGGGCGGGGGGCAAGTCACTATGTCGACTTTGTTTACGTCCAATATATAAGAAAAACATATTGTGTTTGGTTGATGAATAGTACCAGGCGTACATATGTAGAGCAGAACTGAAGTATATATATATATATATATATATATATATATATATATATATATATATATATATATATATATATATATATATATATATATATATATATATATATATATATATATATATGTGACAGCTCCAAACACACACACACCCCTATGTTAACCTCTTCCTTACAGGTACGCCGCCACTTGTACTATTGAGCAGAGGGAGAACCTCGTACACAAGGGGTTAGTAAACTATCTTCTCAAAAGCCCCAAACTGCTCAACATACAAAAGTCACTATATACAAATATAGAACTGATAGGAAAGGTGAGGAGTGGAGAAAACAGCTTGGTAGAGGTGTGAGGGGCACGGATGGCGTCAAGGGGGTGGGGTCCGGGGTTTGGGTGTCTAATAGTAACGATGGTACCGTATTCATTGACCAGCGGAAGCAATTATACTAAATATATTATAGTTAATACATGATAGTTAGGGCTTTATTCGCATCACCTAAGTTCAAACACCAGTTTACTTCATCTGATGATTAAACTCACAATCGCTACCTGGATGGTTTAAGTTGGGTTAAATTAGGATGTTAAAATAGGCGATGTTAGGTTTATTTAGGTTATGTTAAGTTGGGTAAAGGTAAGTAATCTTTCCTTTGGTCGGATTAGGTCAAGTTAGGTTAGGTTACGTTAGGTTAGGTTAGGTTAGGTTAGCATCTAGGTGATTAATCTTAAGGTGGAGTGAGCTGGGATGGCTAATCTTCACATGATCAACTGGTTACTTAATTGTGAAAAGATCATACTGGATTAGAAATTTTAAACTTGTCTTATTTTTTTTTTCTACGCCAGACTAGATGTGTTGTGTCTGGGTGTGACTTTGTTCATACCTCAGAAAATATTATATATATAACCATCATCTGGATAACTGTGGTTCAGGTTCACCGGGTCCTGCAGACTCTCACCCCACACTTAGTGAACCTTAGATATAAATTTGAATTACCTACCTGAGTTGACTGATTAAGATGCTCATTAACTTGTTGTACGGAGTTGATGATCGGTCACTTGTGTTGTAATAATTAGCAGTACTATTACACCAATGTATAGTATTATGTCATTATTACTAGCACCACAATTTTGCACTATTATCGCCATTACCATAACCTCTACCACCACCACCACCACCACACCTCTACCACCACTACTTATTACCACCACCACCACCCACCACCACACCTCTACCACCACTACTCATTACCACCACCACCCACCACCACACCTCTACTCACCTACGCACACTCACTATCACCACCTTCTCTACCACATACACACACCACCACCACCACCACCAACACCGCCACACCTCACCATAACCTCACCCAACCACACTCCCATTACCACCACCACCACTACACCACACACCCACCACCACATACCACCACCACCCACCACCAGTGCCCACAGGATCACTACTCCACTACACACACCCACCACCACAGACATCTTCGCCACCTCACACACCACCACACCCACTACACCACCCACTTCCACCCTACCACCATTTCCACCACCATTTTACCTACTCACACCCACCACCACTCTACCCACCTCACATCATTCACACTACCACTACACACCCTACCACCACTTTATTTCACACACCACTATCACACCACATTTTCATCACACTCAACATGCACACCTCCGCCATATTTACACTAGCATCATGCACTATGGGGTCTAACAACAACACAATACTGTCACGTGTTGCATTTGCCTCAACCAACAAAAACTGTGAAGAAAAAACATTTGCACAAGGTTATATATGTTTATGGATACCGATGCTGAGTGGTGGTGATGCTTGGTGGTGGTGATGCTTAGTGGTGGTTGTGTGGTGGTGATGCTTGCGGTGGTGATGCTGGTGGTGGTGATGCTTGGTGGTGGTGATGCTGGTGGTGGTGATGTGGTGGTGATGCTTGGTGGTGGTGATGCTTGGTGGTGGTGATGCTGGTGTGGTGATGCTGGTGGTGGTGGTGATGCTTGGTGGTGGTGATGCTGTGGTGATGCTTGGTGGTGGTGATGCTTGGTGGTGGTGATGCTTGGTGGTGGTGATGCTTGGTGGTGGTGATGTTGGTGGTGGTGATGCTTGGTGGTGGTGATGCATGTGGTGGTGATGCTTGGTGGTGGTGATGCTGTGGTGGTGATGCTGGTGGTGATGCTTGGTAGTGGTATGATGCTTGGTGGTGGTGATGCTGAGGTGGTGGTGATGCTTGCAGTGGTGGTGATGGTGGTGGTGATGCTGATGTGGTTGGTGATGTTTAGCGGTGGTGATGCTTGGTGGTGGTGATGTTTTTGGTGGTGGTGGATGCTTGGCTGGTGGTGATGGTTGGTGGTGGTGATGCTGGGTATGGTGGTGATGTGGTGGTGATGCTTGGTGGTGGTGGTGATGCTTGGTGGTTGGTGGTGGTGATGCTGCTTGGTGGTGGTGGGATGCTGGTGGTGGTGATGCTTGGTGGTGGTGATGCTTGGTGGTGGTGATGCTTGGGTGGTGGTGATGCTTGGTGGTGGTGATGCTGTGGTGATGTGGTAGTGGTGGTGATGCTTGGTGGTGATGTTTAATGGTGGTGGTGACGCTTGGTGATGGTGATGCTTGGTGGTGGTGATGCTTGGTTTTGGTGGTGCTGTGTGGTGCTGGTGGTGCTAGTGGTGGTGGTGGTGGTGTGTGTGCTGTGGTGGTGGTGGTGTGTGCTGGTAGTGGTGGTGGTGTGTGCTGGGTGGTGATGGTGGTGTGTGCGGTGGTGGTGGTAGTGGTGGTGGTGGTGTGTGCTGGGTGGTGGCGGTGAGCTGGATGGTGGTGATGGTGGTGTGTGCTGGGTGGTGATGTGGGTGGTGGTGTTGGGTGGTGGTGCTGGGTGGTGGTGGTGCTGGGTGGTGGTGGTGCTGGTGGTGGTGCTGGGTGGTGGTAATGGTGGTGGTGGTGGTGGTGTGGTGCTGGGTGTGGTAGTGGTGGCGAGTGGCTGGTGGTGATGGTGGTGGTGCTGATGGTGGTGGTGCTGGTGGTGGTGCTGGTGCTGGTGTGGTGGTGGTGGTGGTGGTGCTGGGTGGTGGTGTGGTGGCAGTGGTGGTGGTGCTGGGTGGTGGTGGTGTGGTGGTGGTGCTGTGGGTATGGTGGTGCTGGGTGGTGGTGGTGCTGGTGGTGGTGCTGGTGTGGGTGGTGGTGGTGGTGTGGTGGCTGGTGTAGTGGTGGTGGTGTGGTGGTGGTGGTGTGGTGGTGTGGTGGTGGTGGTGCTGGGTGGTGGTGGTGGTGGTGCTGGGTGGTGGTGGTGGTGCTGGGTGGTGTGCTGGTGGTGCTGGTGGTGTGTGGGTGTTGGTGGTGCTGAGTGGTGTTGTGTGAGTGGTGCTGGGTAGTGGTGCTGGTGGTGGTGGTGTGTGGTAGGGGCTAGTGGTGGGGCTGTGTGGTGGTGGTGGTGGTGCTGGGTAGTGGTGATGGTGGTGGTGCTGAGGTGGTGTTGGTGTGAGTGGTGGTGGTGGTGCTGAGTGGTAGTGGTGGTGATGGTGGATGGTAGTGATGCTGGGTGGTGTTAGTGGTGATGATGATGATGATGATGATGACACTGGTGAAGGTGGTGGTGCTGGTAGTGGGGGCTGTGTGGTGGTGGTGGTGGTGCTAGGGTAGTGGTGGGGCTGTGGTGGTAGTAGTGGTGCTGGGATAGTGGTGGGGCTGTGTGTGGTGGTGGTGGTGGGGTAGTGGGTAGGGTGCTGTGTGGTGGTGGTGGTGGTGACGGTTTTAGTGGTGATGGTGAAGGTAGTGATGCTGGGTGGTGTTGGTCAGTGTTACAGTGATCAATGTCAGTGTTACAGTGATCAAGGTCAGTGTTACAGTGAGGAAGGTTAGTGTTGCAAGGATGAAAGTCAGTGTTGCAGTGATCAAGGTCAGTGTTACAGTGATCAAGGTCAGCGTTATAGTGATGAAGGTCAGTTTTACAGTGATGAAGGTCAGTGTTACAGTGATGAAGGTCAGTGTTACAGTGGTGAAGGTCAGTGGAGGAGGAGGAAGAGGTGGAAAAGTAGGAGTTGGAGCTCCCCACTGGTGTGTTGCCACATACATGTCATCAGTGGTTGACGTGTTATAATTAACCAGTGGGTGAGTGGGTGTGAGGAACCACTAGGTATATTACCTGTCCCAGCGCCTTGTCATTAATGCATCCACTCTGTACACCTGAGCTTGTGTTTACACCCACCCCGCGCCCTTCTAATATACGACCTGTTCTTTGTTGGTGTGTAGTAGTGTAGTGTTCTGGCATGTATAAATACACTCCGAGTCTTACAATACAGTTTTCGTCATCATCGATTGGTAAATTTTGATAATGATGCCTTTGAAAAATATTATAATGTTGCAGATTCAGGTGTATAAATATTTTTGTTCTCTCATATAGGTAAATAAAATTACTTTCTTTTCTCTTCACCTTGGATGAAATTCTTTTTGTTTTTCTGCACTTCTTAATAACATGTAATTTCAGGTACCGAGTTTTTTTTATGGTTATCAATCTTAATGTGAAATATATATTATTTTCTTCTCTATGCCTCCCACAATGCTCGACGAAAGTGTTCCATTGTTTATAGTTCATTTCGACGAGTGTTTTAATAACGATGAGTTTATAACTTTTGAATGTATATGATCGTCATAACCTTGTTTGAGTTGGTCTTCTGAGATGAGATTTTTTTTTCGTTATTAAAGGGAGGAGACACCTGTTGGGGAGGTAGGGGGGTGTCGTAACAGCAGCAACACTCAGCACCACACAGCAACAAGTACTATCACAGCAACAAGCAGTATCTCAGGCCCTCCCTCCGACACAGCACCACGACCACCTGACCATCACCACACAGCATCTATCGTTGTCTTTCTCCTCGACATACAACAACCTGTACCACAGCAACTATACGTCTTACACAGCGAGAAGCGGCGGCGTCCCATCGCCACCACCACCACCACACCACCGCCACCACACCACCGCCATTATCGCCAACGCCGCCGCCGGCCTCATCACCACCACCACCACCACCACGAGCGACTGAAGGAGCAGCCGCCAATCCTATTACGTATATAATGATGCCCCTCCGTTTACGGCGACAAAATAGATTAGTACAACTGGGAGAGAGATGTTACTGAAGAACACGTAAATTATTCATGTATCCTCCTGAGGTGATGGTGTATTATGTCTTGGTGAGCAGAGGAAGCTGGGTGGCCACTCAGTCAAGGCTCTGTCACTCAAGGAAAGCTGGGTAGCCACTCAGTGAAGGCTCTGTCACTCAGGGGAAGCTGGATAGCCACTCAGTGAATGCTCTGTCACTCAAGGGAAGCTGGGTGGCCACTCAGTGAACGCTCTGTCACTCAGGGGATGCTGGGTAGCAACTCAACGAAGTCTTAGTCAGTCAGTCAGAGGACGCTGGGTAGCCACTCATTGAAAGCTCAGTCACTCAATGGAAGCTGGGTAGCCACTCAATGAAGGTCCAGTCACTCAAGAGGAAGCTAGGTAGCCACTCGGTGAAGTCTCAGTCACTCAAGGGGAAGCTGGGTAGCCACTCAGTGAAGACTCAGTCACTCAGGAAAGTTGGAGAGTGCCTAGTGAAAACTCTGTCACTCCGGGTAGAAATTCAGGGACCCCTTCCAGTGTTCCCAGGGAGTTGGATAGCCACTCGGGGACTGCGCCAGTCAGGGCAGTCAGTCGCCAGTCAGAACACTGTAATTTTGTTATTTGTCACCGGAGAGGCAAGATGAAATTAAGGTTGTGTTATGAGGTCTTCTGTCTGAGTCTGGGTAATTATACGGTGTTCGCCAGGCAGATCACATGGTCGGGTAATTCGATGTGATTTTAAACTTGTAATGTCGAGATATAAATGATTACCTCTGAGCCCTTGTTTAAAAAAGAAATTGCTCGAGTTTCTTTTATAGCGTGTTTTTCTTCCCATTTTCGTTGTAATTCATTTTATGGTATATTTTATTTAATAGTTTATTTCCTTTAGTTTTCTTTATTATAGTTGTCAGTAATGAGGGATTCTTTGCTGCGAGCCAGGGTGTGTTTTTGTTGTGGTGGTGATGGTGGTGGTTGTTGTCATTGCTTCCTTTCGTCATATTTTTTTTTTACTACACATTTCCTCATTCTGATGTTTCCTGCGACGAATTTCACATGAATCTGAAACTCCAGAGGAAGTTTAGTAAATGAAGTTTGTAAATATTCTATTGTAGAGTTGACTCGGCTGTACCATGACTGAGTCTTGGACGTAGTTCAAGATTTTTGTTTTTCATTAAAGATTAAAAACAAGATCTTTTCAGTAACTATAAGAGCGATTGATCATAATCTTGGTATTCATGATCCGTAAATCGAATCAATTTAAGGAAAATGACCATGTAAGAGCATTTGGTTGATACGGGCCGGACGAAATACTAGGAATCCTAATGTGGTTTTATATAGTTTTGAAACACACAAGAATGATTCGTCCTCTTTCTTGATTTTTTTTTTATCTATCTGTACGAGTTACTTTATTTTTAGTCCCTTTTATTAAATGAGTTTCCTTTGTTCTCTTATGAGTGTGGATTTTGTTCCCGTTCTCGGTATAGTTTTCTCGGATCACTTGATGATTAATTCCCTCAGCTTATTTTCCCTTTATATTAACTACACTAAGATTAACCTAACTTAACCTAATTTACTCCCACCTGCACACGTAGCGTTAGGGTATTTAATGCCGTTTTTCAGTTTGCCTTTTTGATGTTTGTTCCGTCTCTGGTGGAACTGGGTCCTTGTGTCAGTTTAAGTCCTCCCCTATAGTGTCATAACTATCTTGTTATATGGACACCTTTAAAAGACTAAGGAAGGAAGGAAGGAAGGAAGGAAGGAAGGACATTACTTGAGAACATTGTCAGTATTATATACACATTATTTGGGTATTGTGGAGAGGATCATCAGTTCTCCTACTGGGGGGGGGAATCCAGCAGGGGTCATGGAGGAGGTGTCGGTGGGAGCGTCTTAGTTGGCAGGGGGGTATGACCCGTTTCTCATATGGTGGACTTACGAGTTAGAGGAAACACATTTGAAAATCATCTTCTCTCTTTCCCTATTTAATGTTTAACGTTCTTTTATTTTTAAATTTCCATATCTTACGTTTGTTTACTTTTCACACAACTTTAAATCCCTTATCATAAGAAAAACAACAAAAGCACCACTAGTCACCGTCACACTCATTAAAGCTATGCTAAACGAACATACGCCAGCCTTCTATCTCTTGTTGCTCTCTTGAATGGTAGGAGAGTAAGTGGTTCCCGACTCCCACAGGTAACCCCCGGGTTCCACGCAACACACCACAATCGACCACCGTCACAACCACAAACAGATCACCGAACTCGTACTCCATGATCGAACATATAAATTACCTCAACGCAGTTTATGTTATTTCCACCTCGCACCGAACACGAAGAAGACTACAAATACACGATCATATTTCACCAAATTATTGTCTCCCGTGATCAATAACGAGGAGATGGTCGTAATCATTCGAGAGATTGCAGTGGTCATCGCAAGTCGCCTGGGGGCGTGTCATACACCCGTACTATGGCCGCTAAGTATTATTCTCAAGCTGATTTTAATCACACAGAGACAATTTTTGGCCAACTATCTTATAATCAGCGTCAGGGGGCGTATGATGGAGGGCGACTCCAGATATTATTGATCTTCCTGCCTAACGCTTGTCATATCGGTATCTCTTGGCGCTATCTCCGGCTGTGCTCCGGTTCACAGAATTCGGACTTATGCCCCCTCGTGGTCTGCTGGGATCTTGTTGCTGATACCTACGTAATGTCAAATGGGATGAAAATGATAATACTCGACCTAATAAGTACTCTGGTTTGTGCTCCTCCGTTTGTCATCTGTGTGTTATATTCTTGTTTTGTTTTGGAAGTGTGAGGGACGTTCTTTGCGATTTTAGTGTGTATTAGTTAGTCGGTGTTTGTACTTTGTAGTGTGTGTGTGTCAGGTTGGTTTCAGTGGCAAGTTTTGTGTGTGCCAGCAGTTGGTTTTGTGTCATAAAAGCAGGTGCTGTGTCATAAAACTAGGTTATTGTAACAACCACAGGTTTCGTCTCATAATGGCTGGTTTTGCGACACATTAGGTGGTTTTAATCTATAAGTGAGTGAGTCGCATGCGTTACCCTTATCCAGGAACGTAAAGTACATTTATATGATCTGGTGAGACCTATCGTTACTTAGTGGTAGACTGTGACTTTATAACAAATGTGACCAAGTATTAATTATTGTGACTAATGTTGACAATGAATATGGTCCATCGGGATGTTATTAGTCCACCGCATCAACGAAGATACAGCCAGACCTCAGTAGAGAAGAAAATCTGTATCAACGAGTTCCACTAAAAATACAAACATCTAAATAGGTCGGCTGAAAACGAAACGAGAAGGCGTCAAGGACTTCCTCCACTGTATTATAAGGTGTGTGATAACGGAAAGCTGGGGCATCACGCACTTCCCCACCTCCTGCTTTCTACTCAGGTGTGCGTGCGTGTAAGGCAGAAACCCCAAACGTCCCTTTCTCTTTGCGTTGCTTTCGCTGAAAAACCCGTAACAGCGAAGCAGCGATCGAACGAGACGCCTTTCCTTCGTATTAACTGGAACACTGGAACACATAAGTGACAACGACACCCGAACGGAGACATATTACATTCTCCTTTGTTTTTCTTCTTATTTTGTCATCGATATATTTCAATCATCTTAATACATGTCTGATCTATATTTCCTCCTACCCTCCTGTTTCTCTCTCCCTTCTCGTCCCTCCCCTACCCTCCTCCCCTCTCCCATTCTTTTGCCCCCCCCCCTTCTCTCTCTCCTAGACCCTCTCTCTCCTCTCCCCCATCTCTTTTCTCTCCCACCCCTACCCTCCACCACGCTCATGCTCCCCCCATTCTTCCCTCCCTTTCTTCTCTCCCCCACCCCTTCAATACCCACTAGCTCCCCCATTTTCCCCCAATGACCACTCTCTTGCCACCACTCTTCCATCTCTCCCTCCATTACCTTCCTCCTTCCCTTCATTCTCTCCCTTTCGTTCCTCCCCACCCCTTCACCGCCCTCCGGCCTCCCCCTCTACCCTTCTTCCTCTCTTCACCACCCTCTTGCTTGCCCTTCTTCCCTCTTGTCCCGCTTCACCATCCTCCTTCCCCCTCCCCCCCATCGGCATACCCCTCTTCTCTCCTGCACCCCCACCCCTTCACCACCCTTCTTTCCACTCTGCTCGATGCCTTGTGACTAGGATTCAGCGGATTAAAATTCGTGATCTGAAATTGCGTTAAACATCCATATCGGCTCAAATAAGGTTTCTCGAATTTGCAAATCAGATTACGTTGTGCGAAGCTACGACGAATGATGGCGGCGAAGAGGGGGACGGCGGAGAGGGGGGTGGTGGAAATGGGGCGACGGAGAGGGGGTGGTAGAAATGGGGCGGCGGAGAGGGGGGGATGGTGAAAATGGGGCGGCGGAGAGGGGGTGGTAAAATAGGGCGGCGGAGGAAAGGGGATGGTGAAATGGGGCGGCGGAGAGGGGGTGGTGAAAAATGGGGCGGCGGAGGATGGTGAAAATGCTCTGGGGCGGCGGAAGGGGGATGGTAGGAAATGGGGCGGCGGAGAGGATAGTGGAAATGGGGCGGCGGAGGGTGGTGAAATGGGGCGGCGGAGAGGGGGATGGTAATGGGGCGGCGGAGGTGGTAGAAATGGGGCGGCGGAGAGGATGAGATGGTGGAAATGGGGCGACGGAGAGGGTGGTAGAAATGGGGCGGCGGAGAGGGGGATGGTGAAAATGGGGCGGAGAGGGGGTGGTAGAAATGGGGCGGCGGAGAGGGGGATGGTGGAAATGGGGCGGCGGAGGGTGGTAGAAATGGGGCGCGCAGAGGGCGGCGCAGAGAGTGGTGGAAATGGGGCGGCGGAGAGGTGGGGATGGTGGAAATGGGGCGACGGAGAGGGTGGTAGAAATGGGGCGGCGGAGAGGATGGTGGAAATGGGGCGGCGGAGAGGGGGGTGGTAGAAATGGGGCGGCGGAGAGGGGGGATGGTGGAAATGGGGCGGCGGAGAGGGGGTGGTGAAAATGGGGCGGCGCAGAGGGGGGCGGCGCAGAGGGGGGTGGTGGAAATGGGGCGGCGGAGAGGGGGATAATGGAAATGGGGCGACGGAGAGATGGTAGAAATGGGGCGCAGGGGGCAGCACAGAGGTGGTGGAAATGGGGCGGCGGAGAGGTGGGTGTAAGGGTCGGCGGAGCTGAGGATGGAAAGGGAGAGGTGGAAACAGGGGCAAGAAAGGGTAGCAATAGTGTCTATGACTGATTAGTTGGGACATCTCTCTCTCTC
Organism: Homarus americanus; assembly: GCF_018991925.1. Taxonomy (NCBI): domain Eukaryota; kingdom Metazoa; phylum Arthropoda; class Malacostraca; order Decapoda; family Nephropidae; genus Homarus; species Homarus americanus. The sequence continues at coordinate 8,184,883 of NW_024736071.1, read as the reverse complement.
TCGCTTATTCCCTAAGTTTTCATCTCTCTTTTCTTGCCTGTCTTTGTCCTAGTCCCTGTCTTTCCTTCCGCCTGTCTCTCTCCTTCCCCTTGTCTTTCTCCTTCCCCTTGTCTTTCTCCATCCCCTTGTCTTTCTCCTTCCCCTTGTTTTTCTCCTTCCCCCTGTCTCTCCTTCCTCCTGTCTCTTTCCTTCTCCCTGTCTTTCCTTGCCCGTTTCTTTCCTCTCCCTGGCTCTTTCTTCCCCCGTCTCTCTCCTTCCCCCTGTCGCACTCTTTCTTCCTGTCTCTCTCCTTCATGTCTCTTTCCTTCTCCCTGCCTCTTTCCTTCCCCTGTTTCTTTCCTCCCCCCCGTCTCTTTCCTTCTTCCTGTCTCTCTACTTCTCCCTGTCTCTCTCCTTCCCCACTGTCTAATTCCTTCTACGTGTCACTCTCTCCCCATGTCCCCAGTCTGTCTCCTTGTGTGTGAGTGTGTGTGTAAACTACCTCGTGGGCCGTTCCAGGTGGTACAACTTGTGTGAGATCACTTTCAGTTTCATCATCGTATTTTTCACTCTTTTATATACTTAATAATGGTTGCCCCTCGCCTAACGAGGATAGCTGACCCTAGGCCCACATAGGCGTGAATTTGTTTAAGGTGTAGAAGCTGTCGCCAACACAACAACCACACCTTGAGTTAACGAGCTGCATGACCCAGTGTCAAGGAACAATCCGAGAAGACCGGACAACTTGCCAACTGCACTGGCTAACCATTACCCCTGAACACGATCAGCAAATCGATTAACATCCAGGTCCCCAATTACTGCTGGGTAGACAGAGGCAAATGACGAAAAGAAACTTGCCCATAGTTTCACCCTGCCCGGGGATCGAACCCGGGTTCGTTCGCTTGCGAGGCGAGCATGCTAATCATTACACCACAGGCACACAAACACGCACACACTTTTATATATATGGTCAGCATGTTGCGTTGGCGACAGCTTCTACACCTTAAACAATTTCACGCCTAGGTGGTTCTTGGGCCAGCCATCCTCGTTACGCGAGGGGCAACCATTATTAATATATATATATATATATATATATATATATATATATATATATATATATATATATATATATATATATATATATATATATATATATATATATATATATGTGTGTGTGTGTGTGTGTGTTCTATTTCTTTGTCAGTTTCCCAGAGTTGTTTTAAGAAAGGTGGACGACAAACCACTGGGACTGAGCATAGCAATTCTCCCTTTATCCAGAATATATATAATGACCACTGTGGCTTATCACTGTAATCATCCTAATTATTATTGAGCTCCTACGTAGAAAGGCAATTACCTTTGTAAGTTTTAAACCCATTGTATATTTTGAGATTATATTGCTTGGTGTGTTGATAAATTTTATGTTTATCTGGAGCGATTATTCTATTTGGTGAGTTTATTATAGAACTTTGTGTTTATCTTCATGAGTTACATCTCACAAACAATGGCGAAATTTTTTTATTTTTGGTGGATAATGGCAGCCGTCTTGGAGCATGAATGCGTATCATTAAAACACAAGAAACACATCTTTTACAGTCGGTCGAAAAATAACCAATAACATAAATGATCACTCAGACACTGACACTCCACACATATTTACAACACAGCGCGAGAGCAACAGCGCCATGCAACACCTTTCTCTAGCGTCGATAACTCCATTGTTAACCTATCTCGTTATGGTCCTAATGTGATACCTGGCCTGTGTGCACCTGTCTCCTCCTAGGACCATCCTCCTCAATATCACCCTAAAAAAAAAATGGACATGGTCATCTTTTTCTTGTGATTGAAAATTGGCAAAACCTTTAATTGGCAGAGGTCACGCGATGGTTGCTACGAGCCTCTCTCAAGTATAACCCTGGTGATGGATACGATTGTAATTGCTAATGTGAATCATGAACATAGTATATAAACCCTAGGGATAAGGCAGTTACGAAGTGGAGAGAAAATTTTTGGTATAATAAATTGTTGCCTCTGATGCCACCATGACTTGGCCCAGCTTGGTCAGTGACCCTTATCATGCATTCTGAGGAAGTTTGTCATGGCTGAAGGTTCTTCTTTGTTTATCAAACTCCTATTCATTTGTCTGTTTATACGTCAATCTATCATCATTCTCTCTTGTTGCACATATGTCTTATGTTTGTTTATCCACCAGTAACTTATGTTGTAATATTACTAAGTCATTTATTGAACTTGCTTCTATTCTTGTAATGCAAATAAGTAAAAAAAAAATTAGTAGATACGTGAATCATCGGTGGTAGAGTCTGTCACTTGTGTTAGGTAAGGCGCCAGAGACCACCTTCATTATCACCTTACCTGCCTGCCGGGGAGAGAGCATTACGTCATCCCCTGGACAGGTTAGACGAGATGGAGCGTTGCACCTATCATGTACATCTTACACTGTCACTAAAATTAATGGTTGGTTTGTCACACTTAAATCTCATATCTTATATTTAATTATATATTATAAGGCAGAGGAGTTGGTTATATACCTTTCTTAATCCCGGGGCGAGGAGCTAATCAACCCGCCATCTTCTTTTGAGTCTGAAGAAAAAATCAGAATGTGATGTCTGAATGTAATGAGAGAGAGAGAGAGACTTTCATATTAGGTAAAGATGAGATTGTGAAGGAAATTATTAAACCTACATATGTAGTTTTGAAGGGTGTGAAACATAGACGAGAAGAAGAAGAAACAAAGTATAAGCAACAGATATAATATACTTGAAAATACCAAGAGTAAAGGAATTAAACGATGGCAAAAAGTAAGTGTACATTTAGAGAAGGTTGGTAGGAGGAAGGGGAGGGTGGGAGACCAAGAAAGTGATGAAGAATGGAGTGAAGAATGCAGTAGCAGTGAGTGGGGTGGGTATCCAGGAAACAGCAGTGTGCGTGAATGAGTGGAGTGCTTGGCGTCGAGTGGGTGGTTCAGAAGGACGTTCTGCTGATTGGTGACGCTGGTTATTGTGAAGTGAAAATGATATACCCCTTCTGGAGGTCTTGTTGTGGAAGAGAAGTATCATAACAGCACATATCTTATACAACATTAAGAATGATTGAATGACATCTAATGACTTACACACTCACACACACACACACACACATACACACACACACACACACAAAGTTCGTTCAGTGTTGTGTTTAGCGTATCAATAAAACCAGGTTATTTGTGAGAGTATGATAGTTCAAAACATCCACACTTGTACTCCGTGACCCCGACATAACTCTTCGTCAAGCCTCTCCCTCACAAAGACCTTCCCCCTCTTGCCTCACTTTCTAAACTATACCATCGGGAGTGTAAACAGCGTTGTAATCATGGACTTTATAGCTAAGAATAAGATAATGAAGTGTTTGGGTATGACAGAAGTAAAGGTAACGTGCCTGAGGTAAAACATATAAGAATAATTACGAACAGACAACAAACTACGTCACTGTAAACTAGTAAAAAAAAAAAGTCTCACAGTCAATCAGTCAGTTAGTCAGTCAGCGATTCAAGTCAGGATTGTCATTCACGGAGATAAACTGAACTTGATCAAATAATTGTGCTTTTGGTTGAATATTAACGAGTGATCGGTTGATGCTTGACGTTCCTTGGACAGAATCTTGCAGGTATTACAGAGCTGGAAATAGCTTGTTGAGTGCTGCCGATTGTCGGCTATGATGTATCTTATTACATGTGGGACGAAGCCTCGGCAGGGACCGCGCTATTAAGGGTTCTGGTCGTTGTTAAGTTCGTACTTGTACTAGCAGGTGTAAATAGGTCCTGGTTTCTCCTAGTTGTAAATAAGTGCTGGTTTCTCTTGGTTGTTGTAAATAAGGGCTGATTTCTCTTGTTTGCTGTAAATAAGGACTGGCTTCTCCTAGTTGTTGTAAATAAGGCTGATTTCTCCTAGTTATTGTAAATAAGGGCTGGTTTCTCCTAGTTGTTGTAAATAAGGACTGGTTTCTCCTAGTTGTTGTAAATAAGGACTGGGTTCTCCTAGTTGTTGTAAATAAGGACTGGTTTCTCCTAGTCGTTGTAAATAAGGGCTGGTTTCTCCTAGTTGTAAATAAAGGCTGGCTTCTCCTAGTTGTTGTAAATAAGGACTCGTTTCTCCTAGTTGTAAATAAGGGCTGGTTTCTCCTAGTTGTTGTAAATAAGGCCTGGTTTCTCCTAGTTTTTGTAAATAAGGTTTGGTTTCTCCTAGTTGTAAATACGGGCTGGTTTACCCTAGTTGTTGTAAATAAGGACTCGTTTCTCCTAGTTGTAAATAAGGGCTGGTTTCTCCTAGTTGTTGTAAATAAGGCCTGGTTTCTCTTAGTTTTTGTAAATAAGGTTTGGTTTCTCCTAGTTGTAAATACGGGCTGGTTTACCCTAGTTGTTGTAAATAAGGACTGGTTTCTCTTAGTTGTAAATAAGGTTTGGATGGTTTCTCCTAGTTGTACAAAAGGATTGGTTTCTCTTAGTTGTAAATAAGGGCTGTTTTTTCTAGTTGTAAATAAGGTTTGGTTGGTTTCTCCTGGTTGTTGTAAATAAGGAATGGTTTTCCTAATAGGTATAAATTGCTGTCGACTTTCACCAGCAGGTGTAGCTGAGTGTCAACATGTCCTAACACACTGCAAACACTTAAGACAATCAACTTCCTGACCAAGTGAGCCACAGGCATTACTTCGCATTGATTCAAAACACTAAGGTACAGCCTACACTCTGTAATTTGTACAGTGATCGGCTGGAGAGGGACAATGAGATTTACGCTGTGACAGCCTCTCTGAAGTCTTACAGGGCTCTCTCCAATACGATCATGACCACGCTATCCCTCAGCCTAGGTATGTAGTTCTTAATCACAGTTGAGCCAGGTATCCACTTCAAGGTTAGGCAGATGAACTTCTCCGTGACTTAATCGTCCAATGGAGGAGACAGAGGAAGTAAATTTTCCCGAGAAGAAAAACTAATAGAAAGTGAACCAGTGAACACCTCCACCACCTTGTACTTAATTTAATTTGATCATTTCACCATCTATCAGCTTACTGGCCGTTTAGGGGGTTGGTCTGATCTTTTTATTATGAACTTTATTGTCTCGTGTTAGTACAGAAGGAAACCTGAGGACACCTGTGATGTTTGGTAGCAACGGTGTCTGGATAATGCCCTCTGTCTCTATAATAGACATACAGGTATGTCTAATAAAATTTAAAAAAACAAATCTAAATTCAAAATTCAAAATTCATAATGTTTGGGTTTGCAATTTTGTTACTTTTAGGAACACAGAGTGGTGTGCAGGTTGCCGTATCAAAGTACGTGGGCCCGATAAAGGTGATGCCGAAAGTTAACTTCGGCGTGTACCTCAACCCCCAGGAAATGATCTACACCAGAACCTACGATGAACCCTCGTTCAAGTACTCCTTCCATGACAACTTCGTGCGCCATGTCAACGGAACTAATGTGAACTTCTTCGGCGTTAAGTCGATGGCCTGGCCTAACTGGGTAGCCATTCGACTGCACGATTCTCTGGGCAAGCACCCGGAGATTGAGTTCACCATCGGGCGTGTGTTGAAGGGCGAGGTGGGGTGCTGGACCACAGTGGTGACGACGGGAAATCTCAGCGAGGCCCGCCACTGCTCACCCCTCACTCACAACTTCAGCTGGTACACGCTGGAGACAACCAACAACCATATGGCCTTATATGAACAGGGGGCTTATTACCCCATTACAAAAATAAATAATTACTATATCAATAAGGCCATAAACTTCAACACGTATACCCAGTTCACCGTCAGGTCAGATAAACCCTCATTATGGGACTTCCAAGGGTACGAGATAAAACCAGACAGCCTAAAGCCAACTTATGGTATTCATCCCTTTCTCGATCGCGCTCTCAAGCCCATCAGCAAAAATTACAAACAAGTAGCCGATTTCCTTTACTTCTGTGATTTCGCTGAAAAGGTCGAAAAAGAGGACAATCCTCTCGCACAGCGAATTGTTAAGTATAAGTCTTTGAGTTTCAAATACAATTTCTGTATAGAAACAGACCCGTACAAACAGGCCTTCAGCAAATACCGAGCCCTTATGACGCTGTACAACATGGCCCACGTCAACACCGCCACAGAAGATGCAGTTCATTTTCTGAAATACGTGTATAAACTAAATTGATTGTGCTGGTGGCATGCCTCTCTCAAGAATATTTAAAAACACTATAGCAAAATTTAAAAGTATTTTTTCTAATAAAAAAATCTCTCTCTCTCCCTCTCTCCCTACAAATATCAACTCCTTTCACCTTTCATATTTGTACCAAAAATAAAGTAAAATGTTATTAATCAGTCACTCGTAAATAACACTGTTGTAATTCTTAACCCTCAACCCAACGTATTCTACATTGACACTGATAATACCTACCACTAACCTGCGTACGATCCCAAGTCCCAACTGAGCGGTTACCATGATAATCCTGGCCAGATGTCGGGCGAGCTGGAGTAAAGATCTCAACCCTGTGTCAGTGCTAAACATAAGAGGCTACCAGAGTACGCCACTGTGTCGGTCCTGCTGTAGGTGAAGGAGAGGTGTTACAGCTCTCCACATAATTTTTACGTCGTAGTTATATACAGTTATCGACCCCTGACGTATTAATTAATATATACCAAGAAAAACTGTTGTTTACACACACACACACACATTTAAACAATCTTTATTTCGAAAATCCAAGCTAGTCTGTTGACAGGGACGTTCATGTAAATAATTATAATAATAATATAATGAATAATAATATTTCTAACAAAATTAACCCAATCCAACCTTACCTTATCAAAATTAATTTAATTAAAAATTTTAGTGCTTTGATAATAAACGACGTCTTAAATGTAACATAAAAGCTTTACAACATATGAATTATGTTCCATTAACTTAAACATTAAGAACAAAAGTTATCCCTAATTGGCAAAAACGTCAGTTGCGTTTTAACGTTTAATCGGACGATTATCCCTGTTTAGCGTGACATTTGAGTGTGTGTGTGTGTGTGTGTGTGTCGTTTTTTCGGAATCAAAATCAGATGCACGCATACATTTTCCTTTCATTCATTGTCATTCATTCATTCGTACTGCTGAAGTAGATGTTTTTCTCTACAGTGGTCCCTTTCGACAACAAGGCCCTAATTACCCTTTTGTTTTACTCCTGTTATTTCACACAAGCCACGATTACTAATGAGTGTCGGGTCCCTCCCACACACCACTCAAGGCCACGCTTTCCGCTCATTCAAGCACGCTACTGCTTCCTGTGTGTCCATTCCTCTTACAAGTGATCGTGGGCCCTTCGTGCCCGGGGGCGAGTCCTGTGGTACAGTTTACCGAGGTTGTTATAATCATGGTCGTGGTTTGTTATAATCATGGTCGTGGTTGTTATAATCATGGTAGTGGTTGTTATAATCATGGTGGTGTTTTTTATAATCAGTGTCGTGGTTATAATCATGGTCGTGGTTGTTATAATCATGGTTGTGGTTGTTATAATCCTGGTCGTGGTTGTTATAATCATGGTCGTGGTTGTTATAATCATAGTCGTGGTTGTTATAATCATAGTCGTGGATGTTATAATCATGGTCGTGGTTGTTATAATCATTGTCGTGATTGTTACAATAAGGGTCGTACCTGAGACTATCTCAGGTAGAATAAACCCCACACCTAATGTTTAATCTCAATAAACCCAGATTAACCTCACCTAATCAACAGGATTAGAGACAATTAGGATTGTACCACCAATACCGATACATTTTAACTGGATTAATAACAAAACATTTAATCACATTTCCAATAGCTAATGTCTTATGGATATCTTATCAAGTTGTGAGTCTTACATGTCTATATAATTATGCTTTATTCTTAGAAATATTGATAGTTCGTTGTGTATTGTATTGCATGGTATGGTATGGTATTGTATGGTATTGTATGATATTGCACTGTAAGGTCCGAAAATGGTCTGGTAACGTTGAAACTGCGCATCCAGATGCATGATGAAACTCAGCTCCCCCCACCTGTTATCTCTAACTATTTTCCGTTTCCCCTTCTTTATTCTTCTATTTTCTCATCTTCCTTCCTTTACTAATCCAAACAACATTAAAATAAAAGAAGGCTAAGAAAAAAGTGGGGGGAGGAGGAGGGAGCCTTACGATAACTGCAATCATGGGCTGACAGCGTACAGCGAATGAGGGTGCGCCAAGTCCGTAGACTTGCATCGTTTTTTCAGCTTAAATAAAATGGTTAATTAATGGCTTCCTAAAGAAACCATCGATATGGGACCAGGTTTATTCCACTCTACGAATTTTTTGCGATTTTTCCACCAAGCTTGATGAAAAACGATTGTGCCGTTTCGGCTGCCCAGAACAGACAGACAGACAGACCGATGCCTAGTCCTATAGTATATTAGATACACACAAACAGTACCTCACTAGTCGGGAATCAAACCCTGGACCTCAGCTTGTGAACAGGGATCGCTATCATATAAACTATTGGGGTAGCATATATTATCATGGTAATTTTATAAAGCAGCTCCAGAAATACAGGTCTACTCCACCCTTCGGACCTCACGCAAATAAAATGGTTTTCCTTGTGTCCAGTTGAAATGGAACTCCACATATTTACTTGTATTTACTTATCAGCTCCGTCACTTTTCATTAGCTCACTCCTCAGTGCATCACTTCTCATGCAGGCTCACACTCTCAGCAGGTAGTGGCTATGTACAGACTCTTGAATATGCCGAAACATACACCAGTGATGGTTGAGTTTAATCTTAAAATAGATCACACTTGGAGGGTGCTGGTGGTAGAGTGGTACCGCTCTTGCCTTCGCAAGCGAGATGTCACGGGTTCGATTCCCGGGCCGGTGGAAGTTGTTTGGACATACTTCCTAGCCCCCATTATTCCCTGTTCACCTAGCAGTAAAGTAGGTACCTGGTGTAAATCGAAAGTTGCGAATTCGTATTCAGGAACAAGTTGTTGGAGCTTCCAATAACTTGATGACATAAACCATTGACTCTTCAGGCTTCTATGCCCTTGACTCTTTGAGCTTCTATGCCCTTAACTCATGAGACATAAAGGCAACCATGAAGTTAGCATGCTTCCCTGTTGGGCACTGTAAACACTTTTGCTGCGCTTCACCTTCCACAAGGATGTAGGGGAGTGCCCAATAAAAAAAAAAAAAAAAAATCACACTTGTATGTTACAAAATTCGTTGGTAGATTACTGTACAAGTTTACTGCCCCTAATCTACATTCAATTACTTATGGCAGTTTTCTGAGCTTGAGACTGTGAACTCTAGTGGAGCGGCCATCACACAGTTCCAAGTACAGTATGTATATTTAAGTGAGTAATGCTTATAGAGATGCTTTTACACCTTGAGTAAGTGTCTCCTTCTTCTTGTACAATATAAACCGGGCAGCTGTAATCATTAGTCCTCTGTAAGTGAGGTGTTGGGGGGCTGGCATTGATCTCCTACCTTTATCTTAGAACATTTGCTATTGGCAGTCTTTAACATATATTGGAGACCAAACAGAATTACAATGCTCCAAATATGGTAGCACGACGCTCTTAGAATCTTATTACAGATTGATAATCTAGATATGTATAAAAACTTCACATTAAGCCGAGTAGTTTATGAGCAAGGTTCACTTTTTGCCGACACTGATCTAAGACCTTCAGCTCATTATCAACATAAGCATACTTAAGGGTTGATGGTTTACAGTGTGACGGTATCATTTGCATTCCTGAAATTTTATGATGGTATCCCAAATTTGGATTTGAAGTAAAAAGTGGTCATGGTGTTAATATGACATATGTGTGTTCCTTACTGCTGAGGTCTACCTGGCCGGATACTGAGACAGTGTCTTGATAATTAAGAGTGACTAGATATTTGAGGCATATTCTTCAATAACGCTCATTTATAATACACATAATTTACAAAAGTTATTTTTCTACGAGCACACTTCCGCGTCCGTTGAAAAGAATCGTAGTTCATTAATGTATTGTTATGTAAGAAATAAATGTGTATTTTATATCTTTGCAATTATCTTTGTTACATTTATTGTTTGCTCATCGCCGTTTTAATATTGTTAATGTTATTTTACTTATATATATATATATATATATATATATATATATATATATATATATATATATATATATATATATATATATATATATATATATATATATATTAAAACAGGTATGTGCGTGCACACACACAAGGTAACTGTCTGAGTCAAATAAGTGGGGGCAACAAATGGCCTGGTGCGGGCAGGGCTTAACAGAGGCCCACATGCGATATTGTTCTTAAGGTATTGCATGATCCAGGGATAATACCGCCCCTTCCCCTCCATCTGTTATTAGCACTGCCACCCAAACATACAAGGCTAAATTACTATGTGTCAATTCCCAGAGGTTCAGTCTTTTTATGTGGGTTGGAAAAGACCCCCACTATCACGTTGCCCGAAGGCTCTCCATAATGACCTCTACGTCCTGGTAGAAAAACGCTGAAAGTTCTTTAATGAGAGAGTGAGCTGGGGGAGAGAGGGCTTCATATAAAGAATTGCAAGAGTTCGCAAAATTACAAATGTAGATTGCAAGTAATGTCTTGACTATTCATTTTCGTGTTGCCCCGCACGCCCAGCTCTACCTAACCAAGATTAAGATATTGAATACTGACCAAAGGATCCTAGCAGTCAGCAGCATGACGAGATTACGACCAGGATCATGCCACCAATGTCCACCACTAGCACGAGCGATCAACAGCGTCTGGCGCACTCCTCTACCTCCCAGGAACACGCTAATGGAACCTACGCCAGGCGATGTTTGCTCGCCCGTCAACATGTTATGGCGTACCCTACCACCTCGTAGCATGACGCTCATGAAACCTTCGCCAGATGAATGTTCGTCCGCCTATTACCATACAGTGACGCTCTGTGCTGTTGTGGACGCAGGTGAAGTGAATCATCACGGCTCTGCGAGATATTTACAATGAATTTTGGTACATGACACCATCCACTGCTTCCTTGCTCAGGTCACAACCCTCATAAGTTTTTCTACATTTTCTTATGACTGAAAACTATATATATATATATATATATATATATATATATATATATATATATATATATATATATATATATATATATATATATATATATATATATATATATATATATATATATATATTGTATGCGGTTGTGTGTTTGTATGCATGTTAGGATTGTATGAGTGTTTGAGCTTATGAGTGAATACAACCCTTCTCTATAGTGTGTACTGTATTTGTGCTGTGCTGTGGAGTATCGGTATGGTGTGTCTGTGTTAGGTTTGATCATCTGTATGTAACGCGTGTCTGACTAGTATATATCTGTTGCAAGATGTCTGTCCATGAGGAATTCTCCTGTGAAATGATGAGAATAATAACTTTTCCTGTAAGATATTTGTACACACACGCACACACACGCACACACACACACACACACACACACACACACACACACACACACACACACATGAGAAAACAAGAAACAAGAAGAAAGAGGCAAAATGAAACACAAGATCAAAATGAAAGAAGAGTAAAAAAGAATAAGAAAAAACACGAGACCAATAATAATACAAAACTAAGGAAAACAAACCGAAAAAACGAGACAAAAATACCAGAAAAAAACACGAGAACCAAAACAACGGGAAAAAACGCGACAGAAAAAAACACGAAAAAAACGAGAGGAGGAGGCCGGAGCCACTAGCGACATGGCCGGATAATCCCTGGCGATTATTACAATCATCAGCCAATTGGAGGATTTACGGGATTTAATTACATAATTACAAAGGCTATTTCCTGGTCAGTAGTGAAGGTATCGTGATAGGCATATGAAAGAGGTATTGAATAGGCATCTAGAGGAGTCGTGGTTGTTTACTAGTGATAGGCATATAATGTAGTCGTGGCTGTTTACTAGTGATAGGCATATAATGTAGTCGTGGCTGTTTACTAGTGATAGGCATATAATGTAGTCGTGGTTATTTACTAGTGATAGGCATATAATGTAGTCGTGGCTGTTTACTAGTGATAGGCATATGATGTAGTCGTGGTTGCTTACTAGTGATAGGCATATAATGTAGTCGTGGCTGTTTGCTAGTGATAGGCATATAATGTAGTCGTGGCTGTTTACTAGTGATAGGCATATAATGTAGTCGTTGTTGTTTACTTATGATAGTCATATAATGTAGTCGTGGCTGTTTACAAGTGATAGGCATATAATGTAGTCGTGGCTGTTTACTAGTGATAGGCGTATAATGTAGTCGTGGTTGTTTACTAATGATAGTCATATAATGTAGTCGTTGTTGTTTACAAGTGATAGTCATAGGGAGATGAAACCACTTTCAGTTTTATTTATATTACAAATTAGAAGGAATTCTTAATTAATAAACGACCAAAAATGTATACGTTTGTTAATAAATGTGTATATGTCAGCTTTAGTGAATATTATGACAAGCGCAAAGTCAATTTCAACATCAGAAATATGTTCACCATCAATTAATTATTTATATTATGATTTCTCAGCTTACTCCTGACGATACATTTAGAGTATAAAATTATAATATGTATCCGTCTATTTACGCTATAATGACTATATAGAAAAATCTAACAATACCAAACCCTCCCACCCAACCCCCCCAACTTCCTCCCCCAAACTCCCCCCCCCACCCCCCAAACTAACCCCTCCAACCCCCCAAAAACTCCCCAACCCCAAACTCCTCCCCCCATCACAAAAAGTTTATATATAAAAAAATACCTACCCGGTATCTATATACGATAATCCATGTTAACCTGCTCATGATTTTAAATAGTGTTTTTTATGTGTTTTTGCAGGTAAGTGGCGGCCCAAACATCTGCATGCACCCATGAAAGTAAATCAGTAATAACTTCCTTTAGTCAATATCGCTTCGTGTTTGTTATGTGATGTGACGTCATGGTGAGTGAGAATACTAGTTTCTTACCTCAACTTTGAAACGTTTGGGTGAATTGTGTAGCGACTTAATATTTGAAGCACTTGATTGATCGGCTGTAACTCACATGCCTGAAATTTTATGAGGGTGTGATGACCCTTAAGAACATTCGAATCGCCTAATCATCCGTGGCTTACGCTGTGTTTTCAAGTATTTATTTAGAATTCTTTAGGGGCTGGGGGGGGGAGAGTGTTTATAGCAGTTTTGCGGGTTCACTGTAGGCCGTTAAACGCTCGTACAATGCGCCGAGTTCCCCGTAAATTTTAAACATGATACTCTTATCCGAGGTTATAAAGTCACTCACACACACCTGACTACGCACAACTCCAGACTGCACAACACTACATAAAACACCTGACTACACATAACACTACACACAACGCTACACACAGTATTGCACACAACACTACACATAACACCTGATTACACAACGTTACACATAACACCTGATTACACAACGTTACACATAACACCTGATTACACAACACTACACAACACCTGACTACACACAACAATACACACAGTAAAAATAAAATAATGGTTACCCTCGTGTAACGAGGATGGCCGGCCCAAGGGCCACCTCGGCGTGAATTTGTTTAAGGTGTAGAAGCTGTCGCCAACACAACAACCACACCCTAAGTTAACGAGCTGCATGACCCAGTGTCAAGGAACAATCTGAAATAACCGGACAACTCGCCAACTGCACTGGCTAACCATTACCCCGGAACACGATCCGCACATCAATTAACTTCCAGGTTCCCAATTACTGCTGGGTAGACAGAGGCAAATGGCGTAAAGAAACTTGCCCATAGTTTCACCCTGCCCGGGGATCGAAACCGGGTCCTCTCACTTGTGAGGCGAGCATGGTGACCATTACATCACAGGTCGCCACATTACACACAGTACTACATACAACACTACACACAACACCTGACTACACAAAACACTACATACAGCACCTGACTACGAATAACACTACATACAACACCTGACTACACAACACTACACACAACACCTGACTACACAACACTACACACAACACCTGACTACACAACACTACACACAACACCTGACTACGAATAACACTACATACAACACCTGACTACACAACACTACACACAACACCTGACTACACAACACTACACACAACACCTGACTACACACAACACTACACACAACACCTGACTACAGAACTAACACTACACACAACACCTGACTACACATAACACTACACACAACACCTGACTACACAACACTACACACAACACCTGACTGCACATAACACTATACACAACATCTAACTACACAACACTACACACACACCTGACTACATAACACTACACATACAACACCTGATCACACACAACACTACACACCCCTAACACTACTCAACACTGCACATAACACAACATACAACACCTGACTACACAAACACAACTACAACCTGACTACACATACCACTACACACAACACCTAACTACACATACCACTACACACAACACCTAACTACATACCACTCACACACAACACCTAACTACACATAACACACAACACTGACTACACACAACACCTAACTACAATAACACTACATGCAACACCTGACTACACATAACACAAACATACAACACCTGATCACACACATAACACAACACACAACACCTGACTACACATAACACTACACACAACACCTAACTACACATACCACTACACACAACACCTAACTACACATAACACTACACACAACACCTGACTACACACAACACCTAACTACACATAACACTACACACAACACCTAACTACACATAACACTACACACAACACCTGACTACACACAACACCTAACTACACATAACTCTACACACAACACCTGACTACACACAACACCTAACTACACATAACACTACACACAACACCTGGCTACACACAACACCTAACTACACATAACACTACGCACAACACCTGGCTACACACAACACTACGCCCAGCACTTCTACTACTGTACTACTGCTATTTTTTTTCAGCGTCGCCTCCAGCCTTCCCCAACAGCCACACCTTCGCCGCCATTTTATTACCTTAAAGTTAAATACCTAATACATAAGTAGCTATCCTAGCTGTGTTGAGTTAGTTGAGCCGCAGATCTATGCGGCATTCAGTGACTGTTGCCTCCTAGTCAATATCTGCAGCTGTTGTCGGCTATGGGGCCAATGCTGTCGTTCCCCTGAGGTAAAGCAAGGCAGACCTAAGGAGAGGGAAGGACAGTCGACATCTCATCCAGGCTGTAAGATAACTTCTGGGCTGCTGCTTCTCTTCGGATAGCACCTCCTCGAGTCTGGCGCAGAATCATCTTGCACTTGGTCCCATCCCACCAGAGGTTGTGAACACCAGAGGAGTGAAGCTGCCTTGATCAACGTTCTGAATTCTCTCCCCCATACTACTACTACTACTACTACTACTACTAATACTACTACTTTGCTGTCACTCGGAATAGAGTATGATGATCCTCCAGCTGTGATACAATATGAGTTATTGATGATCTCACCTTCGTTGGTGAGCTCTGAGGTGACTCGAGAGGCCGATATGGGACCGGCAGCGTCGGGCCGTCCAGAGATGTTGCACGTGTTGGGGGCTACGTCTAGTGCAGGACGGGCGGGGGCAGCGTCTTCCCGGCGCTGGCGCTTGTATGCCTCGGTATGCAGTTGGGCTAACTCAAAAGTATTGACACCTTCTCGTGTGGTGCTCCCCCAAGCGTTACGGTGTGAAGTGATCGTCTCCCAGGCGAGGGGCTCGATTTGGCACTTTTTCAGGTTTGTCATAGGACTATCCTTATACCTTTTCAGTTTCCCGCCAGCGTTACATTTAGTCGATGACTGTAAAGTAGCTGCTTTGGCAGTATACTGTTGCCCATACACCCAACACTACACTGTAACCTTCGAGTGTGTCTTCGTACAAGTGTCAAGCCGTCAGCGCCATGGGTCACAAATCTTATAATTACTAAGAGATTTTCCTTAAAAAAAAATCCTATGTAATATTTTTAGTATTTTTTCTTTCTTTCTGGATAACTAATAAGTGTTAGTCGTGAAGTAGACGCTAAAATCTGTTCCATAAAAGCAGCGCCAGCACGAACACTCAGCAGTACCAGACGTTCCCTTCCACCCCTCAGTGACACACCTACTCCTGCAGTGACGTTGTTTGACGGTTGTGAGCATAATTTTATGTAGTTGTGTGATCTGGTGCACTGTGTAATCATCAGATGCTTCTGTGGCTGTGAATTCTTGGACAGTTATGTTTTTTATCTTTAATTATTTTACCTGTGTTAACTGTTGACAGGTAAATCATTTATTATTCAGTTATGGTCCTGAATCCTCTTTAATGCAATACCCTGTCAATTATAATAATAAAATGATAAATTCGGATGCCTCAACAGCCACATTCATTAATATATATCTTCCAAATGCATCCATTTTTTTCTCCTTAATTATTTTCCTGTGTTAGGTTTGACAAGTAAATCATAGACTAACCAGGTATGGCGATGAGTCCTCTTAAACATAATAGCTGGTGAATATTGATAATAAAATGATATTTAAGTTAGATGCCACAACACGCTGTTTGATTTATATATTTTTTCCAAACCCATTTATTCCTCAGCGTCAACCATAATTTCCTCTATAACGGTGAGAGGAAATAACTGAGGTTCATCTGTAGGGAAGGTCTCGTTGATTAGCAGACAGGTAAACCCCCTATACCAGGTCAGGAACAGGAAATTGTGGGCTAAAGAGCCATCATAAGTATTAATGCCACCGTTGAGTAAGTGTTGTGAGTTTTACTGTCATTTGTTTCTCAGCTTTTGTTGTTTAATTTTTGTATCGCATGTGTTTGGCGTTAGAAGTCCTTTAGAGGTATAATATTTTTGAAGGTACATAAGTGAATCAAGAAATTCGTCAGTAAATACCTTTATAAATAAATAAATGAATGAACAAATGAAAATAATTGAACAGGTGAATGAATGAACAAATTAAAACAATAGAAAAAATAATATTCTTATTAATTATAATAAGTGATAATATTCCCTTTTGTTTATGCCCTTGCAAGTCTTTTCCTGCGTAGCTCACAGTTGCGATGATAATTTGTAAATGATTTAACGCTGTTACTTTATTTAAACATACCAGCGTCACAAGTTACCACCACCACTACTACCAGCAGCTCCATAAACCCCTCGATACGACACACGTACAAGCACAGCATGCAGGTCTTTGGTTAACCATCTCCCTCTATACCAGTAATGACCTCGCATCCGTCCTTCCACCTCCTTCCTGGTCTTCTACCTCAGTCTTCAAGTCTTCTACTATGACCTCCTGAAATAAACACTCATTCTACCTGTTTTCCATTTACCAGTCTACTACTCCTTTCATTCTTCAACTTATAATCGGCTTTCTGTCCAATACTCCTGTCATTCTTCAAATTATGATCGACTGTCTGTCCAATACTCATTTCATTCTTCAGCTTATAACCGGTTTTCTGTCCACTACTACTGTCATTCTTCAATTTATACTCGCCTGTCTGTCCACCATCAGTAAGCAGTCTCAACAGTGTACTCGATTACTGCTGTGTGTGCATGGGGTGAAGTAGAGAGTGGGAACCCGGTTCTTTACTCTGACGGGGATCCAACCCATAGAATCTCTCACACACACACACTCACACACACACTCACGTAAAGATGCCGTAAAACTTCCTCTTACCGGATCCCCTGTTTAACGGATACCTCAAATTAGCGAATGGGTTTCAGTATGTTATTATTTTTCACTAATGAGAATGATCCTATCCGTTATAGAGAGTTACCATGTGGTGTGGCACGTGTCTGAACGTTTTAATCTGTTGTTGTCCGGTAAGGGAAGCCATCAGGGACAATATCGATAAAGTGAGAGGTCTTTTCCGTAATCAGAATTAATGTTATACCCATCTAGTATCCCTCTGAGGTTGCAGGTAAAGCGACCCGTGTTAAAGTGAATGTGTTTTATTATCACGGCTCGCACTGATTGGCCCGTGCTGGAAGGAAGCCTCGTGGTTGGTTATCAGAGTCGGGGGCTCCGGGCTTTGGATATCCAGTAGGTCCCTCTTGCTGACCCTTATTAACAGGTGTTTTTGTGTGGAGACTTTAATGCAGTTAAAACAGTTTCACTTGGAAATATCGATCAACTTTACTGCGATATTGGCAAAAATAGTGGCATGACCCAGTAAAAAACACATTGTGTTGTGGAGTGTCGTAAATCGCCAAAAACATGCCTAAAATACTGCCATAAAAGAAAGT
Source organism: Homarus americanus (assembly GCF_018991925.1). Taxonomy (NCBI): domain Eukaryota; kingdom Metazoa; phylum Arthropoda; class Malacostraca; order Decapoda; family Nephropidae; genus Homarus; species Homarus americanus. Next base: position 8,166,556 of record NW_024736071.1, on the reverse strand, counting down.
GTTGGCTGGGAAGGTTACAAGAGCTAGCTGCCGATCCAGGACAAATTATAGTCAGCCTCCCCCACCTGACGACCACCACCTACCATAAGGTAATGTACAAACTGTAGTCCATGTATGGTCATCGGTTTCGGTATTATTTCTCCACTACAGTCTACAGTGCGGTAGTTTTTCGTCGTATTAATGGAGGTCACGGTATATTATTCGAGGGATTGATGTACTTAATTTCTGAAAGTAAATATTACAGTATTTGTATTCGATCTTGGTTCTCCCAGAGCCATCAGAAAAATTTGACCTGTATTTAACAGCAGTGTGTGTGTGTGTGTGTGTGTGTGTGTGTGTGTGTGTGTGTGTGTGCGCGCGCGCGTTTACAGTTTATTTTATTTATCGAGACATAAAAGTATACCTCATAAGGTATTCATTTTTTTTTACGGTTCTTCAGGTTCCTCAGTTATTATCACGGGTCACCAGGTGTTAACTACTGTTGCTCTAAGGTATAATGTATATCATCACAGAAGACTTTGCCTAAACATACGAATGCCATTTGCTCAATTGGTGTTCGCAGCTGATAACAACTTTATTTAAAATTAATTATGCTGATTGTTCTTCCCACTTTAAGTGTAATCATAACCAAGAAGAATCTTCATACGTATTTATGAGACACAATTAGTGGTCACAAAAACTGAGAAACTGCTTAAACTTGTATTGTGGCAATCTGAAGTAACGTTAAATTTTCATGTGTGGCTGTCAGCTTGTCTAAAGGTCTTGAATATTAGTAACAAATACTTTCGGTGGCACACACACACACACATTATATATATATATATATATATATATATATATATATATATATATATATATATATATATATATATATATATATATATATATATATATATATATATATATATATATATATATGGCAGTGACAGATCCAATTTGCCGTTTGCTATTACACAGTCTTGTCTTTCCCTAAGACAGAACAGGAAACAGGGACGTAATATTGGTCAGTCTTATAATCTTCTGATTGGCTGAATGAACTCTGGGATGAAAAGAAGATGGTGGCTTTAAGTAAAGATGATGAATATACGAATAACAGGAAGGAGAATTATTGTGATAAAACATTTAATTCTCGTCCATAAAGCGTTAAACAGAAATAACATTGTCTCAGCAGCTTTAAGTTTGGTCGAAATACTGTAGTATAAGGGTCACTGTGAAGCTTCTCTCCTTCAAGATGACCTTCACCTCGACTGTCAAGCAACAAGAAAGAAAATGGTTAGATTCTGACCCTGTAATCACGGTATGTTTACATAAAAAGGAGGAGTCACTGGTTACAACAGCTTCCCCCAACTGGACCCTGACACTATGTTTTAGGCCTCTGTTGATGCCTTGTTTACCATGTTGACCGCGTCCCAAGCTTCGCCCCCCTTGCTTGATACTGATGTTGGTCAGAAAAGAACTTGCTGGTGAATTTAAAGCCAGTAGACAAGTGCAAACAGGCACTAGTGAATCCATTGTTTACCATAATTATATGCATCAAGTAAAACATGTATATGGAGAATGTAACAAAATCACTAGATTATTAGATGATGTAACCACTAGACTGATGTTAGGATATAAGTACCTCTGGCAGTATGCCCCTCAGGTAGATGTGAAGAAAATTAATTATAAAGTGTGTGGCCAGACATATGGCCACACACACACCAACACAACGTCTGAGACTGTGAAAAATAAAACCTTATAGGGATAGATCCAAAGCACTGTGTATGCAATGGCACAGCAGATGGTAAGATAGCTGATATCCTAAGGCTCTATCCACACTTGACGTCTAGTACATAATCAAAATTTTATGTACCGACTTAAACAATGTACTGGATATACTCTGTAACATTCAATGCCATAATATCAAAATCACTGGGGTCCTATAAACACCCTTTGTGGCCTCTACTCTGTAATCCTTTTTGCGTTACTGTTCACTGGATGAGTATGGGGGTGCACAATAAAGTAGCTGCTGTTGGTGGCAAAATTAAAAACAAAAATTAATTGAGGTTTGTCTTTTTGGTGTATACCTGAAAATGAATGTTAACGGTGAAAGGGCCTTAAAATCTTTTGGATTTTGTTGTGGATTGATTAAGGCCAGAAAATTAGGTGTTAAGAGCTAATGCCCGGGTGGTAGGCGGAGGGGGTACACGAGTGTTAGGGCTTCATCCACGGATTATAACCACAGCAGGTAACCATTCATCAACAACACTTATCAAGGACTTGTGTGTAAAGTAACTTTGTAGCATTCATTGTTCTCCACTTGTTCATCTCAATCTTGTAATTCCGAAGACGAGTCGCTTGAGTGTTGTGACAGTAACACTGTCTCTCGTACTCAACAAATCCTGCACCGACACTGAGGGATAAGTTTCCTTTTTTTTTTTGGAGAGAAAGGAGGGGTGAAAGAAGATTAGAAGTGGGGGAAGGAAGCCATAGTTCGGAAATTGAAGAAATTTAGGAGGAGGTAAGAGAGGGCGGGCTGACTGCCTAGCTAAGCTAATAGTGTGTTAGGGTTGTGTCATGGGTTAGTTATTGTCTGTCGGTACAGGCACTAGACATCCTACCCTGTCCCATATATGGGTGTTTTGAGGGCTTTATTTCATATTCCGCCGACCCTACTGGCGGATGCTGGTCTAGGGAGGTTGTCTATTGCCAGGCCGTGTAGATCGGGGGTGGTAATGGACCTTTTGAGATTTGGTAACTTTTTAGGATCCATGTATGGTTGTTGTCGTTATCTGGTGGGAGTCTTTGAAGGAGTTCTTGCTCTGATCGTTCTATCTTTTGCCAGATTCTGCTGGCCAGGGTATGCAGCTGCTGGTTAATGGGTTTCATTCTCAGGTCTCTTTGTATCTCGGCTGTGGTTCTGGTGAAGGGGTATCTTTCACCTGTGAAGAATATTCCTTCATCTCTCCGTTCGTTGTGTGGGGAAGGGGTGGGGGTAGTCGTACTTCATAGGCTCCTACAGGTATTCCGTGATTTAATTACACATATTGGATATAGAAGCTCAAATTGTTTTCATATGTTTTGAGGAATATGTTTCCAGATAAATCTGTGTTTGTTAAGGAGTTGAAACGGCTTATTCAGTAAATTCGTTTCCCTGAAATTATTATTATTATTACTATTATTATTAGTATTAGTATTAGTATTTGAAGTAGTAGTAGAAGTAGTAGTAGTAGTAGTAGTAGTAGTAGTAGTAGTAGTAGTAGTAGTAGTAGAAGTAGAAGTAGAAATAATAATATTATTATTTCCGACGTAATAAGAATATTAAGAAAAATAATAATGACTAGGAAGAAAGGTAAACTTTTTCAGCAGCAAATTTAGTGTGATGTAAGTAACGTAAATGTAGTGTGGTTTAACGTAAGTGTAGTGTGATGTAATGTAACACAAATATTAGTGTGATGTAAGTAACATCAGTGGAGTGGGGTGTAACATAAGTGTAGTGTAACATAAGGAGTGTGGTGTAACAAGTGTAGTGTGATGTAAGTAGCAAGTTTAGTGTGGTGTATGTAACATAAGTATAGTGTGGTGTAAGTAACATAAGTGTAGGGTGATGCAAACAACATAAGTGTAGTATGGTGTAATTAATATAGGTGTAGTACGGTGTAAGTAACATAAGTGGAGTGTGGTGTAAGTAACATAAATGTAGTGTGGTGTAAGTAACGTAAGGTAGTAGGGTGTAAGTAACATAAGTGAAGTGTGATAGAATTAACGCAAGTGTAATGTGGTGTAAGTAACATAAGTGGATTGTGATGTAAGTAACATAAGTGAAGTGTGGCTTAACATAAGTATAGGGCAGTGTATGCAACATAAGTGTAGTATGATGTAAGTAACATAAGTGTAGTATGGTTCAAGTAACATAAGTGGAGTGTGGTGTAAGTAACATAAGTAACATAAATGTAGTGTGGTGTAAGTAACATAAGGTTTTAGGGTGTAAGTCACATAAGTGTAGTGTAGTAGAAGTAACGCAAGTGTAGTGTGGTGTAAGTAGCATAAGTGGAGTGTGGTTTAACATAAGTGTAGTGTGGTGTAAGTAACATAAGTGTAGTGTGGTGTAAGTAATATAAGTGTAGCGTGGTGTAAGTACCAAGTGAAGTGTGGTATAAGTAACATAAGTGTAGTGTGATGTAAGTAACATAAGTGTATTGTTGTGAGAACATAAGTGGAGTGTGGTGGTAATAATTGGAGTGTGATGTAAGTAACATAAGTGCAGTCTGGCGTAGTGTGGTGTAAGTAACATAAGTGTTATGTGGTGTAACGTAAGTACAGTGTGGTGTAGGTAACATACGTGTAGTGTGGTGTAAGTAACATAAGTGTAGTGTGGTGTAAGTAACATGAGTGTAGTGTGGTGTAAGTAACATAAGTGTAGTGCGGTGTAAGTAACATAAGTGTTGTGTGGTGTAAGTAACATAAGTGCAGTATGGTGTAGTGTGGTATAAGTAACATACGTGTAGTGTGGTGTAAGTAACATAAGTGTAGTGTGGTGTAAGTAACATGAGTGTAGTGTGGTGTAAGTAACATAAGTGTAGTGCGGTGTAAGTAACATAAGTGTTGTGTGGTGTAAGTAACATAAGTGCAGTATGGTGTGTGTGGTATAAGTAACATAAGTGTAGTGTGGTGTAAGTAACATAAGGTGTAGTTAGTGGTGTAGTAATATAAAGTGTAGTGTGGTGTAAGTAACATAGGTGTAGTGTGTGTAAGTAATATAAGTGTAGTGTGGTGTAAGTAACATAGGTGTAGTGTGGTGTAAGTATAACATAGGTGTAGTGTGGTGTAAGTAACATAGGTGTAGTGTGGTGTAAGTAACATAAGTGTAGTGTGGTGTAAGTAACATAAGTGTAGTGTGGTGTAAGTAATATAAGTGTAGTGTGGTTTAAGTAATATAAGTGTAGTGTGGTGTAAGTAACAGGTGTAGTGTGGTTTAAGTAATAAGTTTTGTGGTGTAAGTAACAAAAGTGTAGTGTGGTGTAAGTAACATATAAGTGTTATTTGTATGTCATTTTTGTGCACTGAAGAAAACGACTTTTGTTTGTAAGTATATACTGTAAGTACTCTTATGAAAACATTTATTTCAAAATCTTTCATCTGCTTCCTTCTTTTTTTTTTTGTAAACAGAAAATATATTTTCTGATAAATACAATTATTTTACGTAAGGCATTTTAACATTTCCAGATTCTAAAGTCGTGGAATAATACTAATTACAAGTATTATTTTGATAACTTATGGGTGATATTTTGGAAAAGGTTTTTTATTTATGTAAGAAACGCCATATACTTGGATCATAAGTAAAATAATTTTTCTCTCAAAATCGTCGGCTGTCGGACGTGTAAGAAAATTATAAATGATAAGAAATCGCAAGAGGGTTGGTTCTCCGAGTCCGTAGTCATTATCTTAAATTATAAAATGATAATTCCCCGGGCAGTTGTAGGTTGCATTCCTGAATAAAAGTATATATTAAATCCAATTCTCCGTCTGAACCAGCCCCGGGTAGTTTCAGCGGAACCTGTTCTGATGTGGGCCTTAGATTACCCCTCACAGCGTCTTCTCTCTCAGGTCGAAGGGCGCCGCGCCTTGATTTGCCTTCCAATGACCTTACCCATTACTCCTTTACAGCCAAGGCCTAGGAAGGTCCTTTGTGTCTCGTCTTTCATATTCCTTCTTGCTTATGCCCTTTTCCTTAGACCCTTTTGACCTCTTCTTGAATGCTTTTATTTCCCATCACTTGTCATTTTCCATTTTATCCTAGCGCCTAGGATCTTCAAACACCATCTTGCCCTTTCTACACACTGCAGAGCCTTGAACCTCGAACCTTTTATCCAAGACCTGACCATTTTCTTACCAAATCTACCTTTTCTTCCAGCACTTAGCCTTTTATTTTGCTACATTTACCCTTCTTTCAGCACCCAACACTTTCTTCCAACACCCAACACCTTCTTCCAGCACCCAACACTTTCTTCCAGCACCCAACACTTTCTTCCAGCACCCAGCACTTTCTTCCAACACCACACTTTCTTCCAGCACCCAACACTTTCTTCCAGCACTCAACACTTTCTTCCAACACTCAACCTTTCTTCAGCACCAACACTTTCTTCCAGCACCCAACTTTCTTCCAGCACCCAACACTTTCTTCCAGCACCCAACACTTTCTTCCAGCACCCAACATTTCTTCCAGCACCCAACAGTTTCTTCCAGCACCCAACACTTTCTTCCAGCACTCAACACTTTCTTCCAACACCCAACACTTTCTTCCAGCACCCAACACTTTCTTCCAGCACCCAGCACTTTCTTCCAGCACCCAACACTTTCTTCCAACACCCAACACTTTCTTCCAGCACCTAACACTTTCTTCCAGCACCCAACACTTTTCTTCCAGCACCCAACACTTTCTTCCAGCACCCAAACCTCCTCTTCCAGTACCTAACCCTTTTCTTCTACCTAACCCCTCTTCTTTCATCTAACCCTTTTCTTCTTACCTACTTTCATTCCTATTCTTTAAACTAAACTTTAATGGTTAACTGGTTCTTCCAGAGCCGAGCCTTTCCATCGAAATAAATATTTTCTTTCAATGCTGTAGAGAACTCGGCCTTTTCTTAGAGTCCTTGGCAATTTCTTCCTTCGCCTGGCCATTTTCCTTCCTCGCTTGACCCTTTTTTTTTGTAAGGCTTAGAATTTTCTCCAACAGGTAAACCAGTTTTCTTAACCCTCTCCTCTAATGATCAACATTACATACTCAAACAACTCGAAGAACACGTATATAACATGACGGGATTATACACCCAGTAATGCTACATCTGATTTACACAGAGATTCACATTGTTCCTGATATATTAAGTCAGATTATAATAAAGTTATATACAAGACAAAATGTATATGTATAAGTTATATTAGCTCCAATTTGTTGACAGGAATATTTAAAGTACATTAAAGTTGCTATCAAACGTACACAGTAAGCCAGAATATATGGTTTGTTTTATGTAGCGTCACAAAATGCTAGTTTATGAGGATGCAGTCTGTATATAAGCAAGTTTGTTTAAGAAAAGATACTCGTTTACACAAGACCAATTGTTTTATGGCGAACACTGACTCAGAGTTACATAATGTATGCCTTTTGTATCCATGTAAAGACACTAACTTATTACAAACAGACTTGTTTACAAAAACACACTTATTCGGAACAAGCCAGTTTGTTTACCAATGCTGCTCGCTACACTGGAGCATTCCCACCCACAGCCTGCCCTCAGTCCAGTAAATTACATCCTCGGTCACAGTAATATTCATTGTTGTTATTCAGCGAGTCATGTTTCCGTCAGACTCAGGTTTTTTTTTTTGTCTTTTGTTGCGTTCTGTACACGGAGTGAGTCTCGCCTTATCCGATTAGCGTGCGTGCTGAAAAACGCCCTCTTAATCTTGTAAAAAAAGTGTACGTCTTTATCCGATTATCTTAAAAGCTTAAGGATATTAGTTCACTTTTTTGTGACTGTGTACGTAGGAGGGATATCAAAGGAGAGTGAGGACTTCGTGTAGCAAGAGACACACACTCACACCTGACCTTGAGGGAGTTAGAGTGCGTGTCGTGGCGGTGAGTATTGAGGACCGCCTACCGGAAGACGTCCTCGGAGAATGTACATTTCTGACTGTAGGATCCGCCACTGACATTTTAAGGAGTTTGAAAAGTAGTATTATGCTTTCATGCTGTGAGTTATCAACCCCTGCCACAACCTTGCTTGGTTTGTGGGGAAAACCATGGTGTAGGACGACTTGTTCAGCTTACGTGTTGTCGACTCCCAGTACAGTTGTTAGTTGTAAGATATGTATTTGTCTTCACCTGTGCCGGAAATGGTGGCTTCGAACATTCTTATCATGAAACTCTTGACAAGGAAATGGCATGACGAGGAAATGCTGAGTTGAACATGTAAATGTTGACGCTACAGGAAAATGTTAACTGGCTATCAAGGAAATTGGTAACATATTTGATGGTATAGGTCAGGAGGCGGACTATGTAGCATGACCTCAGCCAGTTTGTGTTCACATGACGCCCGCTGCAACAAGTTGCTCGTAAAACTATAATTATATTTATATTATTTAGCACGTCTTTATTAATTTCACAGCGTGGATGGTGACCCTGGTGTTTAGGAGTGAGGGAGGGAGGTGTAGGGTAGGGTAGGGTAGGAGGACTCTGTAGGAGTGAAAAGCCACCCGCAATTATTTTATTGTTGCTGACGGTGCTCATAAACTGAAACCTAACCTGTCAGTCACTGTATAAAAAAGTGAATTATAAAATGGCCGTTCTTTAGGCACAAGTTCCTGCTTAGTCTGGTATTTGATCTGCCACATTGTCCTAATAGTATTTCTAGAGGGCATTTGGTTAAAATAATATTATTCCCGACTCACTGTAGGGACCCTTTAAGTGAGCTTGTGTGTGTGTGTTTATCCTTCCTTCCTTCCTTCCTTCCTTCCTTCCTTCACTTAGGGATGCATTGGATAGTAAATTTGCAGGATACCGAATATCCGGCAAACCAGTCAGATTGGATACCGAATATCTGGCTAGATGCCTTTATTTTTATGGCTATTTATATAATATATTATATTATGATCAATCAACAAGTCTTAGGTAGGATTGGAGAGAGTTGGGTACTGTACCTGTCGTCATGTAATAACACTACAATAGCCTATCTAATATCACACTATGTTAAACAATGACAACACACACTGGAGCTACGATAGCCTATGATAGCACACGCTGCAGGTTATTATAGCCTATGGAATAGTCTTTTGTTTATATATTTATTGTTATTAAATTTTTATAAACTAATCACGGAGTTGAGGGTCAAAATCAGTTTTTCTTACTGTATAATTATTTCGAAGAACTGCATCAAATTGTTTTTTACACAGCCTACAGTCCCCACACATATTAATTGTTTTTCATTAATATATAGCGCCATCTGGCCATCCGGCCGGAGAGACCGAATACCAGATGCTTAGTAGATATCCGGTGCATCCCAACCTTCTTCCCTCCTCTTTTCGCTACCATTCTTCATTTTACCTTCGACCACTTTCTTGTCATCATCTTTCGGGTAAGTTTTCACCAAAACCTCTGCCACTGAAAATAGACAAGCATTTACCGGTGCTTCCGCTCTATTTTCTCGTGTCTCTCCTGTCACCAGTTGTCTCCTCTGCCACCACTTGTCTCTCCCACCTTCTCTCTCTCCTGCACCTCTCTCCTGCAGTTGTCTCTCCTACCGCCAATTTTTTCTCTTCTGCCTTCTCTCCTGCCAGTTATCTCCTCTGCCACCACTTGTCTCTCCTGCCACCAGTTGTCTTTTCTGCAATTTTCTCTGTCTGTAGTCTCTTCTACAATTGTCTCTTTTACCTGTCTCTGCCACCAGTGTCTCTACCTGTGTCTCTACTCCACCACTTGTCACTGCTGCCACCAGTTGTCTCTGCTGCTACCTCTTGTCTCTGCCACCAGTGTCTCTTTTGCCTTGTCTCTGCCCACCAGTTGTCTCTACTGCCACCAGTTGTCTCTTTGCCACACTCTGCCGTGTCTCTGCTGCCCTCTTGTCTCTGCCACCAGTTGTCTCTTTTGCCACCACTTGTCACTGCTGCCTAGTTGTCTCTGCTGCTACCTCTTGTCTCTGCCACCAGTTGTCTCACGTCTACCACCACCCGTAGCCTACCAGTAACTAGCCTGCCACATTCCCTAACCTGCCGTTCCCTACCACCACCACCCCTACCTGCCACCACCCACCCTGCCACCACCCAAACATGCCATCACTCCTACCCTCACCACCTCTACCCCTGCCACCACCTCTACCTGCCACCACCTCTCCCTGCCACCACCCCTCCGCCACCACCCACACCCTGGCACCACTCCTACCCACCACCCAAACATGCCATCACTCCTACCCTGCCACCCCAAACATGCCATCACTCCTACCCTGCCACCACCCTACCCTCCACCACCCCTACCTGCCCACCACCCCTACCACCCACCACCATACCCTGTCACCACCCCCACACCTGTCACCACCCTCCCTGTCACCACCCTACCCTGCCACCACCCCCCTGCCCTGCCACCACCCCTACCACCACCCCTCCTGCCACCACCCCACCCTGTCCACCACCCACCCTGTCACCACCTACCTGCCATCCACTCTGCCACCACCCTACCTGCCACCACCCACCCTGCCCACCACCCCCTACTCTGCCACCACCCCTGCCACCACCCCCCCTGCTACTACCCCTCTCTGCCACCTGCCACCACCCACCCTGTCACCACTCCTTGCAACAATATTGTTGCCAATACCAGAACCAGAGACCATGCACTGGTTTTCCTAAAACAACCAGCTGCATCTGTGTAAAACCTTTGAGGATAGGTTCTTGGCAGACTCTTACATAGAATCCAGAGAACACATGTCTCTAACATAAATGGCTTCACACATGGTAAAGTGTACACAATTGCATCACCACAATCCCTAACTGTGCATAGAGATGAAAGGCACAGATACACCACATTTCTTGACCTAAGAAGCTGCATTTTTGGTAGCCAATAGACAACTTATTTCATGCTATCTGGCAAAATAGATATAGGAGGTCATGTTACATTAGATAAGTGGTTACCTCACCAACAGAAAGGCTGCTGCACTGTTTCCAGGGTTTGAAACTGAAGTTAAAGATATGTAACAGCAGCCACCAAGTGAGATTACAGTCTACTTTGTTCAATGTTCTTATGAATGCATTATTATATTCAATACCAGAAAACCCAGCTATCACAATCAGCTATGCTGATGATATTCTTATACATACTAAAACTCATCTTGAAATGCAAACCACCCTGAACCATGTACATGCAGCCTGTGAGAACCTTGGTCTTATTATCTCCTCTGAGAAAACTAAGGTGTTCAACAAACAAGCTGGTAACCGTAAACGCGGAGCCTCCAAGTTCAAGATTGGTAGCGACACTATTGACTATGTCTTATTTTAAATATCTTGATGTCTCCGTTCGTTGTAACTTACCTGCCATACAACAGCTAACCCGCTAATGTACTGACAGACTGAAATATCTTAGTGTAGTAGGTACAGCCCACATTATGGTAATAATACTAGAATTGTTAAAACAATTAGGCTATATAAGATCTCTGATAGATTACCGTACCAGTCCCAGTCCTTCGTGACGGGAAAGGCGTTGACATGCTCGAAATAAAACAAAATAAAGCCCTCACAATTACCTAGAGATGCCCCGCAGGCACTAAAGTTTAATATAAGAAAAGAACTACAGTAGGTATACCCAGGTCAAATATAGAATAATTGAAGTCAACCTCATGACCTGAACTTGCGTGATGATCCTGATAACATTGTTTCATAATATTAGAATATTGACCATGAGGACTGGTGAATCTAAATAGTCAAACTTCAGCTACTCATATGAAGATGTTTGGACTAGACCATCTGTACAAAGTTGAGACACAACAGCACTTCCTTCAACCCTGGCGGACATTCCTTCGATATCACAATACCGACATATCATAAAAATTAATTATACAAAGTATTTATCTCCAACACACTGCCAAAGTGAGAGCTCTTGAACACATACACACCCTACAGACTGATAATACTATCATACAGACCATCTACAGCGCCTGTGGGAGGGCTGGAAGTGCTATCGTTGTGACTCAACCTGACGGCACTCACTCTGCAAACTGAATTAGTTGTCATTACACCTAACAGCTACCCTGCCACCATCTCTTCCCTGTCACCATCCCTACCCTGCCACCACCCCTACCCTGCCACCACGTCTTCCCTGTCACCATCCCTACCTCCTACTTCCCTGCACCTGCCTTCACCCCTTCCCTGCCCCCAATCTTACTCTCTAACCTCCCTACCTTCCCACCACCTCTACTATCCTATCCTCCGTACCCTGCCACCACCCTACCACCGTCCCTACTCTCCCACCACCCCTACTCTCCTAACCTCCCTGCCCAGGCCACCACCCATGCCTGCCTACACTCATACCTTACCATCCCTGCCCTCCCTACCGCCCTACTCTCCACCACCTATCCTCCTACCCGCCCTCTGCCACCACCCTACCCCTGTCACCACTCCTGCCCTGTCACCATCCCTACCACCATCCCACCCTGCCACCACCATACCCTGCCACCACCTTATCCAACCACCCCTGCCACCACCACTTCACCTACCTCCACTCCTGCCTGTCACCCGCCCGTTGGCACGTCACCACCCTGCCGATACTGCTCTCCTGTGCCACCCCCCTGTTGCTTGCCGCATATTTCCGCAATCACAAATCCTGCCCATCTGCACTCCTCTGCCCATAACACCAGCATTCGTCCTTCCCTGTACCACCCCTGCCCTGCCACCACCTCTTCCTGTGTCCCTGCTTATCCTGCAATCCCCACCTGCAGCGCTGCACCGCCCCATCCTGCCACCCCCTCATCCTGCCACCCTGCCCTGCCACCACCACCATACCTGACAGTAGCCCTGCCTGCACCCTGCCATCCCTGCATCCCTGCCCGCCTCACCAACCTCCAGCCACATCTGCCATACCTGCCATCACTGCCGCTCCTTAGCCCATCTCCATCCCTGCCCACTCCCTGCCATCTGCCCATCTGCCGCCTACCCTGCCCCTCTGCCCTGCCCATCCTGCCACCCTGCCCTCCCTGCCAGCCCTGCCTCTCTGCATCCTGCCCTCCTGCCACCCCTGCCTCCTGCCACCCTGCCCATCTGCCACCCTGCCTCCTGCCGTCCTGCCGTCCCTCCCTCCTGCCCCCACCATCCCTGCCACTCTACCCACCATCCCTGCCCTCCACCCACCCTGCCCTCCTGCCACCCCTGCCCTCCTGCCCTGCCACCCACCCCTCCTGCCACCCACCCTGCACCCTCCTGACACTACCTCCTGCCACTCCTGCCATCCTACCCTACCCATCACCACCTGCCATCCTCACCCTGCCTCCTACCTGCCCACCTACCCCCTGCCATGCCCTCCATGCCCATGCCCTCCTGCCCACCCCTGCCACCTGCCCATCCTGCCACTATGCCTGCCACTCCTACCATCCCTCCCTGCCCATCTCAACCACCTGCCACCCTGCCCTCTCCGCCCTGCCATCTGCCCCTGCCCATCCTGTCCCTGCCCCTCCTGCACCCTGCCCTCCTGCCTCCTGCCCATCCTGCCACCCTGCCACTCCTGCCACCCCTGCCCTTCTGCCACCCTGCCCTCCTACATCCCTACCATCCCTGCCACCTACACATCCCTACCCTCCCCTGCCCATCCTCCCTACCTCCTACCACCTACCCTCCCTGCCCTCCTACCATCCCTCCATCCTACCCTGCCCCATCCCTCCTGCCACCTCACCTTCCCTACCATCCTGATCCCCTGCCCTCCTGCCCTCCTGCCCTCCTGCATCCCTTACCCACCCTACCATCCCTGCCCTCCTGCCTGCCCATGCCACCCTGCTCTGCATCCCTACCCATCCCTGCCCCTGCCACCTCTGTCCCTACCTCCTGCCATCCCACCATCCCTGCCCTCCTGCCCATCCTACCATCACCCACCACCCCTGCCCACCCCTGCCCTCCTGCCACCTGCCCTCCCCTCATCCCTGCCCACCCATCCCTGCCCATCCTGCCACCCCTGCCACCTGCCCTGCCATCCCTGCCCTCCTTCATCACTGCAATCCTACCATCCCTGCCTCCCCTGCCCTCCTACCCTCCTGCCACCCTACCCTCCTGCCACCTGCCATCCTGCCCTCCTGTCCTACCATCCCTACCCTCCTGCCTCCTGCCACTCCACCCACCCACTCCTCCTACCCTCCAACTCCTGCCCTCCTACCATCCTCTGCCCTCCTGCCACCCACCCTGCCCATGCCCTCCTGCCATCCTGCATTGCCCTCTGCATCCCTGCATCCTGCCCTCCTGCCCATCTGTCCCTGCCTCCTGCCATCCCCCTGCCATCCTGCCTCCTGCCATCCCCTCCTGCCATCCCTGCCCCTGCCCATCTGCCATCCCTGCATCCTGCCCTCTTACCGTCCCTGCCGTCCCTCTCTCCTGCCGTCCTGCCTCACTCCTCCACCATCCCTACCCCTGCCCTCCTGCCATCCCTGCCTCCTGCTGCCACTCCTGCATCCCTCCTGCCACCCCTGCCCTCCCTCTCCGTCCACCCTCCTGCCACCTACCCTCCTGCCATCCTGCCCATCCCTGCCCTCCTGCCACCTCCACACCCTGCCCTCCTGCCCTGCCCTCCTGCCACCCTACCCTCCTGCCCTCCTACCACCCCTGCCCTCCCTGCTATCCATCCTGCCTCCACCCACTGCCACCCTACCATCCTGCCACTTCTCCTACCCTGCCCATCCTGCCCTGCCCATCCTACATCCCTGCCCTCCTGCGTCTCACCTCCTGTCGTCCCTGCTCTGTCCCTTCTGTCCCTGCCCATCCTGTCACACCCTCCTGCATCCTGCATCCCTGCCCTCCTGCCCCTCCTACCATCCCTGCCCATCACTCCTGCATCCCTTCCTGCCATCTCTCT